>NC_138034.1:37566392-37792369 GCF_964106645.2 Podarcis pityusensis
CTCCCCCTAAATTTTTAATTTAGTAAATTGTAGACTTTAGCTAATATTTGGAGTACTAAGGGAAGATGCCAGGCACAGTGTAAAAATACAGGCTGAGCCAGTTCTTCTGTTTAAGGAGATCAGTTGACAGAGGTGCCATCAAAGAACAAAGACAGGTGAGGGAAGGGCCATTGCCTTGACAAAAGATATCGGCCTTCAGTGTCAGTCAAGGGGGGGGGGGAGTTCCTCCCCCAGCTGTGTGTAAGCAAGAGACAATAGCAGAGTTGGGAGGAGAAATTGCTAGGGTTATGGGAGGTGTGATGTCACCACAGGAAAAAAGAATGCCCTTTTTACACACAGCCTGAGTTGCATTTGGAGGATTTTGGGAAGAATGAGGAAGGGGCCAGAACTCCATGCATACAGGCTGGGAGAGGCTGCACTGAAAAACTGGGGAGCATGACTGGCTTTGCTCTGGCCGCAAGCTGCTGAAGCTATGAGGGGAGCAACAAGAGACACTAATGGGGTGTAATGTTCTGCACCCCCTCCACTGAAAACTCAGCTGTAAATATGTGTAAATAAACCATATTTCTTAAAGACACGACAGTGTCTGCTGTGCCTCATTCCAAAAGAACACAAACCCTGGTTAAGTGCCAAGACCCTTGGAATTTGCTGCCACTCAGCAGAGATTGGGGTGACCTATAACAATGCACAACAACTTACAGGTAGCATCTGATAGATCTAAACACAAAGGACATGCCCTAAGAAAACTAGCTACAGGGAGAGTTGAATGCTATGCAGTTGCTTCTAATGTTACTGGGTGATATCCAAGTAAGTTATGCTCAAGAGTAGACGCATTGAAATTAGTAGACTAATTGATTTCAATAGTAATAGTCAATGACTAACACTGAATATCATCTATTATCCACAGGAAGAGAGAACCTAATATCATCACAAACAACTTCATTATGGCCTAATCTACACAGAAACAGCAACTGTAAACTGCTTCTCAGGTATAGGAGTACAGATGCGGATTTTAGTGTGGTGGGGGCATATTCTTGACCAATCTACCATGAAAAAAACCATACACAGGGAATGCTAACTACCACATTAGGGGGAAAAGAAAGGCTGGAATTCTGTTACCTCACTTCCAATCTTCTCCTTTATTTTCAACTTTTTCCAGATGTTTTTGCCTCTGTAGCCTGGTGAGAATCTGAGGCAGGCTAGCCCCCTCTCCCCAAATCAATATACTATAAACAATAAACTATAGTAAAATAGCCATGGGCATAGCCTGGGGGGACAGGGAGGGGCAGCTGCCCCCCAATCAATAAAAATACATAGCAAACTGAGGTTTACCCCCTGCCCACCAACAAAAATCCTGGCTACGCCCATGAAAATAGCTGTTGGGTTCACAGTTAAAACAAGCGGTGATTAGCAAGCCAGCAAAAAAACGCATAGTTTGCTTCCAGAAAACAAACCATGGTGGGTTCAGACATTTAAACAAACCACAACTTGGCTAAACCAACCATGTCTTCACATTATGTTCCAACCAGGCCATTATGAAATTGGGTAGACTGAGAGTGATTGGGCCAAAGTCACTCAAGTGAGCTTCATGACTTAAATAAAGATCTTAACATAAATCTCACTGGGCCAAGTCCATTGCTCTATCCACACAACACCAAGCAAATGCAGTTGCTCCATCTGCAGTCTGAAGGTGGAACAGTTTTACCTCTTCATTTGCTGTTCGTGTGTAACTGTCTGAAGAACTACTGTGACACACATCTTACTCATGGTCAGAGCTACAGTTTAAGAGGTGGATCTGACCACAGGTGATTTTGCATGTCAGAGCGCTAGTATATTCTTTGGAAGCTATATTGTCAGAGGGAACTCAAAACCAGTAGCAGCTCTCATATTTGTAATCAGCACCACCAGATGGGAACACATGATAATAGCATTCTTAAAACTTGCAACTTTCTTAAGGATGCATAGAAATTAGATATTCCTTCAAATTTTCATGTTTTTGCTTTGCAGTTGTGTCCACTTCTTAATTTGTTTTTGTCACACTTGTATTTTGTTCACTCTTCAAGGAATTCAGGGTATGTGGATATTATCCCACATAAAATAGGAAAGGCTATGTGATAAGTAATTTGTTCAATGCCATCCAGTGAACCCTTTAGCAACCCAATGTCTGCAGCCAAAGACATTATCGGTCATTAACTGAGCAGTAATAAAAAGGTTCCAAACTCATCTTTGTGGTCATGCTGAAAAGGAGAGGGCTTGAAGTTCACCTTGGCTTATTCATGTCACACTGAACGTTTTGCCATGACATCCAGATGTTGACACTATGACTCTCCTTGTATACAGCCTGTGTTTAAAGGCAGTATGGAACATAACACCCTAAGTTATCCTTAAAATGTACAGTACCTTCTTTTAGGACTTTGGGACGAAGCCAAGTAGTAATCTCAACCTTTTTAACTAGAATTCTAATCGACACTGCTAAGGTATATTTTAAAATAGGAGAGAGAAGAGCAGTATAAATCAGCTGCGCAAGAGTATACCTCTTTAAAAGACAAATACACACACACACTCCCAAACATGTTATCTTTAAAACAGAGTATAAAAACCAGACAATCTGAGCTGCACTTAGAAAGACTGCAATCTTAGAAATTCACCAGTGCTGTAAAAAGTGGACGATTACTACCAGTAATCGTACTGGCTAGCAGGACTTATTTACAATGGGAGGGGGAGGGGAGCGACAGGATGGGGGATGGGACAAGAGACTCAAAGTGGAAACATTGCAACAGAAATCAAATTGGCACTGAAGAAAAGCAGTTAACAGCCACAACAAAGCATGTAAGTCATGGGTCAAGGAGCTGGTCAAGTAGAAGAGCCCTTTCAGCTCCTGGCATTCTGTTGCTACTTGCCATGAACAAGGCTTTGAAAATGATAGGCAGCAAGATATTGTGGAAGAGTCTTTCAACACAAACCCCCTCAGAAGGCAGCACATTTTCCACGTCGTTGCAAAAGCTTTTTTAAAACAAAAAAAACAACAAAAAAGCATTGCTACACCCAAGTTTAGATAACACTTCACCTCTAAATATAAGTTTTGGCTAGGTCTATTCAACTGAGAAACCACAGGGAAAATGAAACCTCATTCAGTAAATTTACGATTTGTCCTCTCAAGCACAACAGATGGTTCATTTGCGTTGCCAACTGTATTTATCTGACTAGATCTCCGAGCCTGTTTTCTTTCATTTCGCTTTAGTTATTTCATCTCTGAAGCATCATTTCCCAGTTAAGATTATATCCAGCATTTATCTCAGATATATCCCTGCTTCTAGTTAAAACATTTAATTTCTGGTTTTTCATACTCATTTTTTTCAAAACTGAGAACTTGTCCACCACAATTCTTGGATTTAGGCATAATAACAAGCTATGCTTTAGTCTCCCTCTCCTTACAAGAGCTGCAATATCAGCTGTGTTTGTTATGTCCAAACCCATACAAACTGTGTTTAGTCTCAAGTCAAGGGAAACATGCCAAGTGATTTCTAATATTGGCCTGTTTCCCAACCCGGGGTAGCTGATGTGCATTCTCCAGATGTTTCACATCAACTCCCATCAACCCCAGCCAGCATATCCAATGGTCAAGCAACATGGAAGTTGTAGTCCAATACCTGCATGGCATCTCAATGGCTATTCCTGTCATTAACACAGCTTGTCCAGATTCAGGCATAGGAACAAACTGTGCTTAGTTGAAAAAAAAAAGATAAAACATCTAATCTCTTCCTTGCAGGTACGGCCTGTGGCTTGATCACTTTACACTAAATGATCGTTTAGCATTACTTTCAAACATAGCCAGCAAAACATTCTGATTTTAAACCTCTTACACTTCTCACAATTATATTAAGCTCCACTTTCTTGTTCCATCCTCTTGCAGCAAAAGTGGCAATTATGTCTGCCTGCAATTCTTTCATAAAATATTAACAAGATATTTGTCTTTTAAGATTAATTTGAAACTGGAACTCCATTAAATACACACAAAAGAGAAACAACAGTCAGAAAAATAATTGAGAGAAGCATTAGCAATGGGAAAATGGTATGTATTAAATTACTTCAGTTCAAGATAGGAATCGAGGATTATTCTGACACTTGGCTGCCCTTTGACGAATACCCAGACAAAGCAACTGTCACTAGTTATAAAACTTAAGAGACTATGTTCTTTCTTTTGTCCTCAAATGCTATTTTCACCAGCTGCTGTTGGGATAATCTTGAGGAAAACGCACACCAGATAATTAATTTGAAGTAATTTCAGCTTCTTTCTCTCCTTGATAAATTTTTAATGCAACCTACAAAACTGATGCTTACTGTTATTTACAAGGTTCAAGAACTAAAATATAAAGGTAATAGAATTGCCATATTTACTTTAGCAAAACAAGAACAAAAAAATTACCACAAACAGGATAGCATATTGATAAATATATCAAGAAGTGGTACATTAGAATAGGTTAAACACATCAGTACGGAGAAAGAGAATTCCCTTATTGGTATAACAGAAATTATGAGATGGTGAAATTACTGTTTATGAGGATCTGTATTTTAGGTGCTTGATTACCCTTTTGGGGTCATAGTTTAAACAGAGCAGAGCTTACAGAACCAGTGAACAGGCCCAAGGAGCTAATGGCAAGAAGAGGCTACTACACCTCATCAGTCTAGCAGTCTACACCTCATCAGGAGATCTAGGTAGTCAACAGGGCAGAGATGAGAACCTGTGATCTTGCAGATGTTCCTAGACTCCTGGCCATTGGGCTTGCTGACTGATGTGAGCTGGAGTGTTACAACATCTAGAGGACCACAGTTTCCCCAAGCCTACAATGAGGAGTGGCTTGGTTTGGGACGTTTTTTATGCTAAAAGGCAAAAGTTAAGTAGCTACAATTGTCCATTATCACTATCTACAACATGGTAATATTGCTCTCATTATACAGAGTTGCTGCTCTAGAAATGCCTGTACCATAACTAGGATAGCCACCTTTTGGAGCTTGACCATCTGCCTGACCCAGTATACATCACTCTGGTCATTCCAATTGATGACCAGACAATATGAGCCCCTGAAACAGATCCATTTTGCTTTTTATCTGTGCACTCACACACTGTTTTAATGTTTTGTTTTATTATACAGTGGTACCTCGGGTTACAGACGCTTCGGGTTACAGACTCTGCTAACCCAGAAATAGTACCTCAGGTTAAGAACTTTGTTTCAGGATGAGAACAGAAATTGTGCTCCAGCAGCACGGCGGCAGCAGGAGGCCCCATTAGCGAAAGTGGTGCTTCAGGTTAAGAACAGTTTCAGGTTAAGAACGGACCTCCAGAACGAATTAAGTTCTTAACCTGAGGTACTACTGTATTGTGCTCTGCTGTATCGTGTACAATATCATAATGAGATCCCACTGGGATCTAATTGCCTGGAGCATCTTAGTGGGCTGGAGAAAGCAGTTTGGATTCGAAGTACCGTATTTTTCGCCCTATAGGGCACATTGGCCCATAGGACACATCTCATTTGGGGGGGGGGGGAATGAATTTTAAAAAATTATTTTCGACCCCAGCCCCCAGAACAGGCTAGTATCCGCAAGCCTTGCACGCCCAGCGGGAGTTCCCGCGGGCTCACAAGGCTTGCGGGCGGCAGCCTGCAGCCCGAAGCATGGGGCGCCCTCCGGAGGATGCCCCGTGCTTCGGGCTGCCGCCCGCAAGCCTTGCGAGCCCACGGGAACTCGCCCCAGGCGCGCAAGGCTTGCGGACACCTGCCCGAAGCATGGGGCGTCCTCCGGAGGGCGCCCCGTGCTCCGGGCTGCAGCCCGCAAGCCTTGCTCGCCCGGGGGAACTCCCGCCGGGCGCGCAGGGCTTGCGGACACCTGCGCAAAGCATGGGGCGTCCTCCGGAGGGCGCCCCATGCTTCGGGCTGCAGGCTGCCACCCGCAAGCCTTGTGAGCCCGCGGGAACTCCCGCTGGGCGTGCAAGGCTTGCGGATAGCTTCCTGAAGCCTGGCGAGCGAGAGGGGTCGGTGCACACCAACGCCTCTCGCTCTCCAGGCTTCAGCGAAAGCCTGCATTCACCCCATAGGACGCACACACATTTCCCCTTCATTTTTGGAGGGGGAAAAGTGCGTCCTATAGGGCGAAAAATACGGTACTTCCTCCAAATGGAGCATTTTTCTCTCTGCAGAGAAAAAAACTGTTCAGTTTGCAGGCAGCACTTTGAATACAAACCACTTCCCCCACATATGTAAGAAAAAATGGTATATCTTTAAACAGGTCATTCCTCCTTCTACAGAGGAAGGAGTTTGGATTTCAAGTGATTGCTCCAAAAAGACTCTGAAGAAGGGCCCAGTAACTGCAAATGAGCTGATCAGTAGTTACAGGAAACCCTCTTGAAGGTGCACTCTCACTGCCAATCAGCTGATTGTCGCTGGAAGTGCATCTACAAAGGAATGCACCTGTAAAGGAGATTGCTGTAATCACTGGCCAGCTGATCTGCAGTTACAATTATCTTTTAACTCTGACATGCACTGTCCGCATGACATTAGACCATCAGGTGACTGGCAAGCAGGCAATCTCACCCACCCATCGAAGTTGGCCTACGAATACAGCGGGGGGGGGGGATGAAGAATAGTGATCAAAGTTACCAACAGCATGGATGTCCAGCAACGTAGTTGCTCCTGAACAGACTCAATCCCAGCTCCTAAATGAACCAGATCTCTATTTCTGCATATTCTGATCTCTAACCTATATAGAAACATTGTTTTAGTAACACATAACATATATAACCTCATTTTCCAAGTCCTAAAATGTCTGATGGTTCACTGTCAAGGAGACTGATGCTAGACTAACAACTGAACTTAGATTTATAATGTAGATAGCATGTCTTGTGATTTTACTGCCGCTTCTGTGTTTATTTTGTAACACTCCCCCTCTCCCAATCCTGACACAGAGCAGTCTTAACTGAAATATATATTAACTGTGCAACAGGGTGCATGTTTACTCAGTAGTAAATCCCACTGAGTCCAATAAGGTTTACTGCTTAGTAGGCTTAATACTGGAATTGCAGCTTTGACATGCAGTACATAAAGGTATAGACATGTGCAGTACTGTACAAGAAATACGTGTTACTGCCTTTTTGACTTTCATTTGTATTAACAAATAAACATTAACTCTCAGAAGAACATAAATACACTAGCAGTTTCCTGATCCTTATACTAAGTACATAATACCTTATATTTTCCAAATAACTTTTAGAAACTCAAGGACCATTAACTTGAACCCATAATGGAAATCTTTTATAAACTCAAGGACCATAAAATATTTCAGTCTTTAAAATGATTTGAAGAATAGTCAGATTAAGAATGATTATGTTGGTTTAAAGGCTCCTGGAAAACAAAACCCTCTTCAAATGTTAAGATTGTAAACAAGCTGAAGGCATTTCACCAAAATGTTTCAAATGTCACAACTCTGACATCCAAGAAAGCTGTTTTTAATCAATACAGGAATAACAAACACAAAGCTATTTTCCACATTCATGCTCTTCTATGCAGTATTTTTGTTTTCCTTTTAAGTAAAAGATCTTTTGACATGCCCTCCACCCTCAAAAGATAAAACTGTAGACTGTGCAATGTGCTGTGAAAAATACCAGCAGCACAAACAGCACCGCAATCCTGTCTCTCATGCAGCTGGAGAACTTTGATATATGATACACAATGTTAATAGATGCTTTTATAAGAATAATAAAAAGTAGTAACCACATCATGCTTATTCTGGATGGCTTCCATACTAGCTTCCCCCCGCCCCCACCAAAGAACTAGTAATTATCCATTAACAACAGACATCACATATCTCTATAGATTCATATAATTGCTTAAATCCAAAGCAATCAACTTTGTGACTTACTGTACATTTTCCCAGGAGTACTAAGAACTAGAATGGAATTTGCCCACATGGAACTACCAATAGTGATACATAAATACTAGATTCATTAAGGCACATCCCCTGATAGTTTCCTTGAACTCCCAGCTGCTACCCTTTTGTGGTTGCAAAAACATAATTTGCTGAGATTCCCATGTGGAGCCCAAGGACAACCTGTTTTGGCACGAAAACCAAATCTCATATCAGCTTCTCAATGAGCAGACTGGTAAAGTGAAGGACCATCCTCAAAAGGACAACCCCTCCCATTTTAAATCTAACAATAAAAATAAGTTTGTTTCCATAACACAGTCCCATGACGGAAATTTTATGTAGGTAAATTGATTTATTAACAAATTGCCTGCTGCACACCATTTTAACATGGTAAAATGCACTTGGAGGACAAGCAGAAAGGCTGATTGTCTGGAGTTTAATAAGTAGAAAAGTAGTGTCTCTGAAAAAGTTTAGCATAATCAGATATAAGCAGTCTGCCTGACCTATTTCAACTATGGCAGTTATTACATTATTTCAACTGGTTCACCTGGTGCAGGGAATTGCTTTCTCCACTAACATGTGAATAATGTAAACAATGTATTCAGTTTCAGCCTTCCCACTGGATACTGGCATCAAAACATGGCAGTGGGAGCTTGGCCTCAAGGGTCCACCTAAGAAGTCAGAATATGTATTTCAATCTACAGTACTGCTGGAACTTATTACCACCCCATTTCTAATGATGCTCTTCAACTCATAGCTTCCATTATCCCCAAAGGACCTGCCCATAATTTAGGAAGGAGCAGGTAGAACATTCAATGTCTCCTAGTTTGAGATGGTTTCTTTATCAGCTAGATAAAGAAAGTAGATTCAATTAAAGCATTCACCTAGTAAATGGCTACATTTCCTACACTAAACAAAATACCAACTACCCCGTAAAGACTAAGACCAATGAGAGACACATGAGCTAAATCTTCCCTTTGGTTATGGGAAACTAATAGTCCATTAGGATACATAAATGTATCCTGGTGACCAGCCTACAATGCTGCAAAGAGAAAGACTTCTTCAAAAATGTCTAGCATGATGGCATCTTGGACAACGACATTTATATATTCAGTTCTAACCCAAAGCATACATTTGGATTTTGGATATAAAGAAAACAGGTAATAGAATCATCATCTTATCTGCACATCATATTAAATGACCTTATAGAGATATTCTGAGGTATGCCTACACACATACACACAGGAAGTCAGTTGTCTGTGCATCACCGGTTATTTCTAAAATTAGACTAACAAGTTAAATGAGTTAATTAAAGAATACAACACTGCAGATCGCTATCATGTTTTGAGAGCTTAGTAGGGCTTAGTAGAGCTTTTTTTTAAAAAACAACAACAGATACTTTATCAACTTTCAGAAATTGTTATGCATTTTGCTTTGGGCCATTAATCTGTACCTGTTCTTTATAGAAATTGGGGGTGGAGGGGGAGTTTTGGGAGTTGGTTGGATGCGGCCTGTGCTTACTTATATCCAAATATAGGAAAATAAATTCTTAAGAACAGTTGAAGATATATTCCAACTTCTAGATTCTCTCTCCATGCTATTGGAATATTAAAGGAATGTTCCCACAAATAAGTGAAAGGAGCTAGATTTCTCAAAACAGAACAGGTCTTTTCTTCACCTGCTAAAGCAATTCCATGATCCAAGTTCTTTGAATATATGAACAGAAGACAGATCCCCGAATAGGAGGAATGGGGAGTGTACGCGTACATACATATCAGCTTATTAAAATTGTGAAAGCGTATCTTCTGGGATAATAAAGAATAATGGAGACCAGTTTTAACCTGTGAAGCCTGGTGTAGGCATTAGGCAGCAGCTCACTTCAAACTAGTTTAAAAACCACTCATTTTTAAATGTCTCGCATGCACACAACACATGTTGAGAGAAGGCTTCTGAGGGAGGTCAAAGCATCTGCTAACGCCTATCAGCCCCAGAAAACATGGCCAGTGGCCAGGGATTATGGGAGCTGTAGTTCAACAACATTTGGAGAGTCTAAGGTTCCCCACACCTGCTCTATGAAGTATCCTTGAAGTCTAATAGTTTGAGAATGGGCCTGACTTTTTAAAATCTTTTTTTAGACTGAAAGAAAAAGTGCCATCAAAATTATGGAAGATGTACTCCATAGAGTATTAGTTGAATGTTGGACTTTGCTCTTAACTGGGTGCACCAAGTCATTCTGTTTTCACTGCAAAGGTAAGCCAGTCTTTGCTCCAATCATTAATAATCATTAATAGCTGTACTAAAGAATTCCTGGCAGAAAAACCAACACTGTCAACTTTGTTAAGGAAAAATAAAGTGTGAGAGATAGTTCATATAAACAGTTTTTTGTGTTGTTTTTTTAACTCCACAAGGTGGGTAATAACCATAGGTTTGCTTGCAAGATGAAGCCATACCAAGATCTAATTCTATACTACAATACCAGGAAAGGCCAGAGTGAGTGAAAAAACACCAAGCCCTGAACCAGGTAAGCCTCCCTGGAGAGAGCATTTTAGACTTGGGGTGTCTGCAGTAAAAGGTTCTATTCCTTATCACCTTACATCTGAAAGAAGCCACACCCAGAGAGGACCTCGAATGAAGATCTGAATACTCATGCAGGTTATATGAGGAAAGACAGTCTTTGATATCACTTTTAAAACTCTCTAAATGACTTGGAGCAGGGTAAAGCCCTAAAATGGACCATAAAGGAACTTGGTGTGGGTTCAAAACTGGCTACATGGGCTAGGTTTCTGGAGCCTAAGTTAACCATCTAACTGCTGTGCTTTGTATTACCTAAGGTTCCTGAACCATCTTTAAGGGCAGCACCACATACAATGCATTGCAGTAATCCAAATGGATTAGTGTTTTTATGCAACTAGTTAATGCCATAAGGTTATTAAAAATATACCGTATGTACTAGCTAATGCTAGTCATGATATGGTATGAATGCCCTAGAACAGGACAGCTGTTGAGAGAGAATGCAGCTGCAGCAGGTGACACATTTACCTTACCAAAAGGCCTGAAAATGCCAAGTTGTTCAATGCCAAGTAGATTTCAATTTTTACATTCAGAAAACTAAATGAAGCAATACGCTTCTCAAAACAGCCTTCACTGAAAAAAATAATCCTGTTTTTACCTTGGCAGGAAAACAAGGAGCAGTTCAATTACCATCTGCTCTAGGCTTTAATCATTTGCTGGCAATAAGAAGTTAAAAGAAACTTGATCATACTCTTAGACAGTAAGAGTGAATATGCACTAATAAGAAAACCTGAATTCAGTTTTAATTAAACAAAGCATCAACAAGGCACCCCCCTCTCTCTTCTGTATTTTATTTCTGTTAGTATGGATTCTCTGGAAAAAGACTCTCTTATCTGAAGAGAACCTGGTACTTCGACATTTTTAAAAATTAAACTTATAATGCATGGGTAATGAATACTGCATGAGAAGCATTTTTTTTTTTAAAAATTAAAGCCTCATTCATTGATCTATTGATAAATAAACCAGATTTCCATAGAAATATTTCCATAGAAATATTGCAGGGCAACATACAACATAAAACCACAACACTGACAAAAACAACAGGTTAAGCTGTTAATCTTCATCACTCAACTAAAAGAGCAAGCATAAATTAAATTATTCAAAGTAACCGACTTCACTATTACTATAGGGAATAATGCAAACATAGTTTATTGTTGTATGATGGAAGATGTTTATTTTTATCTTAACACTGCTTACCTCTGCTCTTGTGGATGTTCTTCCACATCCTCCTCTGATTCAGCCTAGTGGACAGAGAAAATACCATGAAATATAAGCAGCAAATATAAGTTTCCAGCATACATTTGTATTTTAGCAATCCCAGAGCTGTTTAAGGATATTCTGTTCAGTGGGACCCCCTATACTGAATGATGTTTGAATCAGCCCACTTCATTTTGCTAAGCACTGATTATTCAGCGAACAAGACAAATTTAAGAACCAGTACAAGTGAGTTCAATATAGCTGAGGAAATTGCAGAGTCTGGTTTATCACATTTATCAGTTTAACAGTGGTCAATAATTTTAAGCAAACAAATAATACCTTATTCTAAATTATATTCATTCATCTGTCCAGACTACATTTTTTAAATAAAAAAGTTAAGATGTGAAAGAATAGCAAGCATCACTTCTGAGATTAGTAAAAGCAGTCAGTGTAATTTCAGAGGGTAGCATAAACAGCCGAGTATATCACTCCAAACGGTCTTCAGAAAACCCCACAAGCACTGAAGCATCATTTCCTAACCTTACAACCTCCCTAAATTGTTGGGACTATTTTCAGGCTGGAGGGTGCCAAATTGTTTTTTGTTTTTTTCAGTACAACCTCCCCTCAGAACTGGAATTTTGAAATACTGAGTCATTTTCATCCTTTCAAACAACAGTGCCTATCAGTCCTCACCACTGCTGTGCTGTTTGGGACTGATGGGAACTTGAGTCCAACAGCATCGCTTTGTGGAACCACTTAAGTACCTGTGAACATCCAGGTACTTTGTTCTAATGAAAAATATTTTGTTATACTTGAGGTACCTTAAGTGCCAGGATGAAACAGGATGATGTTGCTTGTTGCCCACCCAAAAACCTAAAGTGTGTGCATTTAGACAAAATGAATCTGTATCAGCTATCCAGAGAAAACAGATGTACAAGCCATAAAATGTACCCATATAAGCTTTGCTCCTTCTGAGTTCATATAAAAACAAATCACCTCAAGTGACCAACATCCAAGCCTATCTTAGAAGAAAGGCCCACGGATAAAATGATGCAACACTTCATAGGTCAAACATATGCATTTTAATTGTTGTATTTTAGGGTTGACATATTTCAAAAGGTACAATTCCTAACACCTGCAAACTTTGTTGAGCTTTTTTGGGAAAACCTCCCCCGCCCCAACGGTGTTTTAAAGCTTTTTGGAGCTGTTTCTGCTGCTTTTTCCATAGCACTACCATAGATCCAGGTTTTCCCTGACTAAATTCCCCTGACGCCATTTTTACACCTGAAAACCAGGACACGTCAGGAATTTTCCTGACATATGGCAAGCCTATTGTTTTTCTACCCCTACCTCACTCCTATGTGTCCTCAGATACAGGAATGAGCTGCAAGAATATCTCATGTTTAACAAATAATGTGTGCGGGGGGGGGGGGCATCCAAAGGTTTACATGGCAGCAGGCCAATCTGCACTGCCAACTCTATTCTAATGGAAGTTTGACCAACTCCTTGAACACATATGAATACATGCATTTGCAAATGCGTGTTCAGCAAGATTATTCAGGCATCTTTTATTTAATGTTCAGCATCTTATTAACTCCACAAGCTAACTATACCATGATATCATTTCAGATGGCATTTCATTTCACTATGTCAAAAAACTAGCTATCTATTATTCACTGTATAAAATTTAGTTGAGCATAATATAATATGTGGATAGGATACCAATGCACAGTCACTGTCAAGATAAGGCTGGAAGAATGACTTACAAATTGATGCTGTCCACCTGTTCTGCAGTTAGGTAAAGGCCCCTGACCATTAGGTCCAGTCATGACCGACTCTGGGGTTGCGGTGCTCATCTCGCTTTATTGGCCAAGGGAGCCGGTGTACAGCTTCCGGGTCACATGGCCAGCATGACTGAGCCGCTTCTGGCAAACCAGAGCAGCACGCGGAAACGCCGTTTACCTTCCCACCGGAGTGGTACCTATTTATCTACTTGCACTTTGACGTGCCTTCGAACTGCTAGGTTGGCAGGAGCTGGGACTGAGCAACGGGAGCTCACCCCGTCGCGGGGATTCGAACCGCCAACCTTCTGATCTGCAAATCCTAGGCTCTGTGGTTTAACCCACAGCACCACCCGTGTCCACCAAATGTCAATAATAAAAACACCATCCAGATTTTTTTCCTTTTTTTAAGCTGGGTAACAGCCTACATATCAGCAGAAAATTACAGCTGCTTGAAAACTCCTGGGAGAGTCCCGGAAATCACAGATTCATAAAAGATGGGAATGGCATTCCATTCATAAGCTCAGACTCTGGGAAACCAATGTCCCCAAAGCCCACTTCTGGCAACCCAGTGACTCATGGCAAGTAGTGAATCCAGTGTCATACATTTCGGAATCTCGGTGGATATGCTCAAATTATATGTATACCTCCCAATTCTCTCTTGAAGAATCTCTGTCAAGAGGCAAGAGAAGAATCCATTTTCCCCATGAAACCACATGCAACCTCTGAAAGTTGCAACAGCTTCAACCATAGCTTTGTAACACAGGTGTGTATGTGCGGATGTGTGCAAATAATACCCTTAAAATAGACAAACGGGTGCATTCTCCTTACAGTTGGCTAAATTCTTGCATGCAGGTTTGACGGCCAATGCCCTTAAGGATTTTGCTTTCCCCTTCAAAATGTTTCTAGGTTTGCTCAATTGAACTATATAGACAGCCCTAATAAAACATTTCGTTAATCCGTTGGCTATGGGGAAATTTAGAACAAAGCACTTTTTAGCTCTGGGTCATGGCTTGTGGCATGTTATCAGGATAAAGTTAATCTGTAATGGAGTTTAATTGTGGTATAAATGTGATTTAACACAAAGACTAAAATGACCTTCAGACTCCTTGTAGGCCTGTAATTCTGTAACCAGATTCTGCTATGCAGATTCCATATTTAGAGTTATTTTAAACCATCAATAGTAGTTCTTCAGTTTTTTTAACCAATCACTCTCTCTCTTTGAAAGTTTGCAACAGTGTATTGTCAAAATACAGATGAAGGAAAGTATTACCAGCAGTCCTACACAAGCTAGTGATTAACTTTATCTGGCTATAACTCTTCATGCAACAAGCAAAAACAAAGATAGGGCTCTAATCAGCTGGCACCCTCTGCACCAATTTCTTCATGTATCTGGGGTAGTGTTCATATTTGCAGAAACAGCAGCTGCTGCTTTATATTTCCAGACTTGGCTTTGTCCAGCTTAATTTTTCTTGGTTTCAATGTTTCTTTTTCTTTTGTTTCTCATTAGTTTCAAATTATAACTGTATCATATATTTTGTATCAGTCTGATTCCAAGAACTTTAGGAAATGCCCACAGTAGCTTAAGTAAAATAAATGTGGAAGCTTGCTGATAATTAAGACAAAACTGTATTTTTAATACAGATAGGTAGCCGTGTTGGTCTGCCATAATCAAAATAAAAAAAATCCTTCCAGTAGCACCTTTAAGACCAACTAAGCTCATACCAAGAACTAACTTAGTTGGTCTTAAAGGTGCTACTGGAAGGATTTTTTTTATTCTGTATTTTTAACACCTTCATAGCTGCTCCATTTTATTTAATCTTTGCCCACAAGTACCACCAAAATAAAAAAGGAAATACCAGTCCTTTAAAAAAACAAATTAACCATTGCTCCCACAAAGGAAAGTTCAAAGGAAACCTGCTATTTGTGGTTGCTTTTATATGCATTTTGATGGCATATATTCATAGACAGCAATCACTGTTGTAGTGATGTATAAATACAAAAACATGCTTGTTTAAAGCACTCCAAATACAACTCAGGTTTGGCTCTCCTTGGGCACCATAAAGTGCAGTTAGAGGTTAGGGGCAGGGAGGGCATCAGATATAGCCACTGCCACAAGGTCATTCCTACTTCCCTGAAAGTTAACTGGAAATCATTTCTTGAATGGGCTAGGACTCCCTGGATGCCCTCGTCATACAGCTGAGGGCACACAAGGAAATTTAGGTAACCACAGACACATATATGTATATGCAACATTTCTGTACAAATTCATAGTGGATAGAAGGGCTTGTTTGCACAGACATCATTGGGAGAATGGTCACTGCACAACTGCTTGGCAGAAAGTGAGGGTCATCTCCATGCAACCTGGTAAGCTTAAGTTGGCTATTTTATTTTTTTCAACTTGCAAGTGACTAAAAATAGGTATACTATGGCACAATATTATTTCAGTAGAGCAGTTATAGCACTGCCTCATCCCATATTACTTGACCATATTTGCACTGTATCATATGCACCCAAATGCACTGATGTTTCCTTCAACCAGTGTTCAGGTAAGTTTTACTCAGACTATTTATGTCTGGTCCATTCATTTCAATGGGTCTACTCTGAGTAAAACTTGGTTGCATACTACCTTTTACCTCTACATATAGAAAAGGTCTCTTCTACCCTCCGGTGGCATTCCAAAGCCATCCAACAATGACTAAAGTTCTGACAGAACTTAAAATAATAACTCTGGTGGCCGGGTATTTTCACAAACAAAAACTTAACCCTCAATTCACTCTTGGGCCTTTAAAACATTTTGTTAATATATTTCCTGCATTGCAGGAGGTTGAACTAGAAGATCCTTGGGGGTACCAATTCTACAATTCTATGAGTTGGCATTGGAATTTCATACAGGTTGAACAAAAATTGGCAAGCCATAGGGAGAAATAAAACAATATGAATCTAAAAACTAAATCCCTTCCTTGTAAGGCATTTTAAGAAGTAGTCAAACAAAGATCAACATGGCCCTTCTGTTTGGCATGCACTTCTCCTATCAGCTACAGCAAAGAATGACGAAGATCTGTCAGCAATTCACTGCTGCTTCTTAGAACTGTCAGCAGTAAAATGTCTAAATGAGTTTGACTCTATTTTGATACTAGTATGTCTGCCAATAAAAAAATAAAAAATGAGCAGGAATTCATCACCTAAAAAGTTTTCAAAGTGATGTACAGTGGTACCTCGGGTTAAGTACTTACGTAATTCGTTCCGGACGTCCGTTCTTAACCTGAAACTGTTCTTAACCTGAAGCACCACTTTAGCTAATGGGGCCTCCCATAATGCTGCCGCTGCGCGATTTCTGTTCTTATCCTGAAGCAAAGTTCTTAACCTGAGGCACTATTTCTGGGTTAGCGGAGTCTGTAACCTGAAGCGTATGTAACCTGAAGCGTATGTAACCCGAGGTACCACTGTAATACAATACACTAAGGAAATAATAACTTTCCTTTTCTAATAGCTTGGAAAATGTTCTTGGTAGAAAAGAAGAAAGACTATTTTATGTTGAAGTTGAAAGAATTATTTTCCCTATACTGGCGTACAAGAAACAACATCTACAGATATGCAACTGCTTAATAATGAAATGCCACATTGCATCCACCACAAAAATCTCAAATAAACCCCCGAAAGGCAAATTATGACCTCAGCATACTCTGCTGATACAGAGACTCTTGGTGTGTGGGGGGGGGGGGGACTGAATGGAGTGAGTAGAAGCACTCAACACTGCAACATTTTATCAAAGGGTCCTACTTGCGTATATCTAATTGCCCAAGTGTTCCCACCAGGACTAAAACAATCCTAGAATAGGTCAAGGAATCACTAGCTGACCTCATCTATTAGGTCATTATGACTCTGAATTATTTAGGAAAGAATAATCTCAGTGGCACACCAAGCCACCACTCTGCCAGTTCTCAATCTCTGTTCACCTAACTCCCCTCAATATTAGATACCAACTTTAACAGCAGCTAGAAACATAGAATTGTAGAGTTGGAAGGGGTTATGACAACCAGCAAGTTCAACCTTCTGCAATGCAGGAATATTTTGCCCAACATGGGGCTTGAACCCACAACCCTGAGATTAAGAGTCTTGTGCTGGTGTCTGGTAAGAGTCCCAGGTGTCTGGTAAGAAGACCCAAAACAATAAGATAGGGTACAATAAACTAGGCTGGTCAGAATCCCTTTGGATCAGAACACACCAATGTAGTTAACCAAATGACCAGATTTTATTTACAAAACAAGCGGAACAGGGAATTACAGCTAACTAAATAAGCAAAGAAAATGTTGGTTCTAAACTTCCTCTAACATATGTGACAGCAGGTCATAACTTTCATGCAGCAGATGATACAAATTAAAAGGCAACAGTTACCAGGAAATCAAAAGATAGAAAACAGCTATTCTATCAATGTCAACTGAATACACTTGATCATGCATTTGTAAGTATTTGCTTGCAGAACTGATGCAGTGGTCTGACTAGCTACCGGATACTGAGAAGGGGTGAGCTAGAGGTCAACCCTGCCCGCAAGGTACTGAGTTATAAGTAATACAAATTATGCACAATAAACAGTTGCATCCCTAACTTCCATGACAACCATAGTTCAGATCTACCTTGCCTAACCTTTTCCCCTCCAGAATGGAGCTGGTGAGAATTGTACTACAAACATCTGGCAGATACTAAGTTGGTGAGGACTCTTTTAAATTACTGTGAACAAACTAGTGGGCCTTAACTATGAATGTTCCCCTTTCCTCTACCTCATGTGAGCAGGTGTGAATTCTTCTGCTTCACACAAGAACAAGCAACAGCCATGCCATGTCTTGTGGAACTGTGGTTTGTTCTAACTGAAATCAGTTAATGAATCAGAAAATCAAGCCACCTTCATTTCACTCCTTGTTTACACTCTGCTTTTCCTTTCCAATTAATATTCAAATCAGCTATTTAAACTGCTACCACAATATCACTAAGAAAAATAAAGCAAGAAATAACACTCCGGGGACATCCATAATTAAATTAAAAAAAACAGTAATTGGTATCAATTTCATATAAAATATAAGAATATTAACATCGGAATTCTAATAAACATCCCTACACATGTGTCCCAAATCCAATATTATCCCAGAAACATAGAAAAGATTCCTAACAGCTGTACATTAAGTTATTAAAAGTGCCCAGTTAAATAGAACTGCAGTAAGACAAAATAAGTAAATAAGTAAAGGTAAAGGGACCCCTGACCATTAGGTCCAGTCGTGGCTGACTCTGGGGTTGCAGTGCTCATCTCGTTTATTGGCCGAGGGAGCCGGAGTACAGCTTCCAGGTCATGTGGCCAGCATGACTAAGCCGCTTCTGGCGATCCAGAGCAGCACACGGAAACGCCGTTTACCTTCCCACTGGAGCAGTACCTATTTATCTACTTTCACTTTGACGTGCTTTCGAACTGCTAGGTTGGCAGGAGCAGGGACCAAGCAACGGGAGCTCACCCTGTTGTGGGGATTTGAACCGCTGACCTTCTGATTGGCAAGTCCTAGGCTCTGTGGTTTAACCCACAGCACCACCAGTGTCCCATAAGTAAATAAGTACTGGAGCAATAAAAAGCTCATGCTTCATACAATTAACCCATCCCACCCTACCCACATATCACAAGTCAAAGTTCAACATTAAACTAAAAACATTGGGACGCTGGATATGCAGCAGCCCTCACCCTCATCCTGGGCTATCACCTTCTGTCTCCTGCAAGAGACTACAACCCCATCATCCCTAAATATTGACCACGCTAGCTGGAGCCGATGGGAGCTAGTAGCCAACAAAACCTACAGGACACCATGTTGACTACCATGGCCCTAACAAAGCCTTCTCTCACAAGAAAGATCCAGGGGACTTGCATCAGAAAGGAGAAGAGCACTCTCACCTCTACATGCTACATGAAGAGGCAATGTGCAAAAGGGGAAACCCGTCAGTCAACCCACCACCTACTCATGTAATATATAGCCTCTTCCGCAGAAGCTGCAGCAGGACGAATGCTCTTCAGCAGATGTATTGCTAGTTCAAATAGAGAGTCTTCTGCAGTGTTAGCAGAGGTGGTTCCCAGGCTTGCAGGCAGTCATGGCGGCTTAGAGCAGGGTTTCCCAAGCTTGGGTCTACAGTTGTTTTTGGACTACAATTCCCATCTTCCCTGACCACTGGTCATGCTAGCTAGGGGTGATGGGGGTTGTAGTCCCTGTGTTGCTGAACTGCAACTCCTAGTAGTTCCAGCACCATGACCAATGGCCAGGTATTATGATCTATTGTTCAGAAACATCTGCAGGTTTAAAGGTTCCCCACACCTGCTTCACTAGACCAGGCTTTACTAGATCAATCTACTAATATCCAAACATTGCACTGGTGAATTGAGATTTCTGCAATGTACAATCATGCATTTCTCTGAAAACTGCATTTACTAATGCCTCCCTGTGTACAACTACAGACAAACCATTTTTTAAAAAGTTGCAGCTACTTGTTTTTGTTTTTTTCATCGTATCTGTAAGAAATGGCAATTTCTCCCCACCCACATCCAACCAATTCATTTGCTTTAAACGTGGTATAAATAAACAAATAATTATTTCATTTGGGAACATTCAACATGTTAACAAAGTAAATAAGTCATTTGGTTTTTAAATTTCAGGCTGCAGGCATTTGTATGCCGACAAGCTATTATCAGCTGCTTAAAACATTTTTATTAGTCAGACACTTCAATAATTATTTTGTATGGTTTGAATTGTGTTAATGTACAATGCCCTGGTATTTATGATATAGCAGTATATACATACTTCTATAAATAAAAACAAATTCTTTTCAATAAAATATTAACTTAAATTGAGAATAACCTGTTCACTATGCATAAAAATTCTAAAACACTCCTTTAAGTTGCTGTATTTTCTCACTTTACTATGGTTGGCATTTAAGGGGGAAACGAAAGATGCTGTATTGTAAAGGGGAGGGGAAAATAAGTGTTACAGTTTATAAACTGATGCAGTCCCGAAAAGCACTAAACCAACAGAAGAGAAAAGCAGAACTGATCCTATGCACTGAATTTAATAAGACTTGCTCCCTGTAGAAGTAATGCTGCGATGCTGCATCAATTGGCTTTGCCTTACAAATATCAGTTGCAGCCAGACTTCAGCGCGCCTCCCAACAGCATCACATGTTATTTGATGCCTACCCAATTCCCCTTTCAGAAGCATAATGAAATCATAACTGCGTCTGCTGCCAAAATCCTGGCAAGGTGAGGCGGAAGCGCCACTTCCGGTACTGACCGGGTCTCACCATCTCCGAATCCGAAGCCACCGTAACTTGCAAAATCATGCAAGGTTGGAAAAAAAGGGCAAACAGACGGAGCTGCAGGCAGCATCGTCGAGGAGGGCAAACTCCCGTTGCGCAGAGTTAAAGGCAGGAGAACTTCCCACCAAGGCCACCTTCCTGCGCCTGCGCAATACCCCGCGCTCGCCCCGCCCCTCATTTCCTTACCTGAGCAGGCAGCAGGAGCTCCCCTTCCTCCGCTTGCCACAACTCCACCACGTTGGGGATGGGGTCCATGGCTAGGGGCGAAAACAAAACAGAAAGCTCTTTGCAATTTCCACCAGCAACAAGAGAGGGGGACGTGCAGAGGCCCACACGCACACGGCGCGAGCTGGGAGAGAGTCTCCTCTCGGCTCGCGGGCCTTTCACAGCCAGAGCGCTGCAGGCAGCAGCAGCAGCCAGAGAGGAGGCTGGGCTTTGTTTTGTTTCGTCCCTGAGACGCTTCCATATTAAAACGCTCCTGCTGCAGCAGCAACGTGCGAAACGCAGGCAGACCCGGCGCACAAAAGGGGCGTCGGAAGCCAGGGTTTTGGGGGGGGGGGTTTGACGGAAAGATCAGCCTGGGGCCGAGTCCAAACAAGGGCCTCCTCTTCCTCCAAGCGGTGACCCGCGAAGGCTGCAGACAAGGCGGCATCGCCGACGCCGCCTAAGCAGCAGCAGCGCGAGCCCGTGCAGCGGCAGCGCGCCAGGGAAGGAAGGAGTCCCGCATTGTGGGCCGCCGCCGCCCGCTTTTTCCCCCGCCGCCTGTCACAAGGTCGCGGCCGCCCTTCGCAGTCCAAACAAAGCGAATAAGCAAATAAGAAGCGAAACGGCAGGGCGGACGAGGCAGGAAGAGGAACTCCGCCGCCTCAGCGGGGCTGGGAACCATTAAGGCGGCAGCGCAGAGCCGCTGCACAAAGGCAGGATGAGGAGGGCGGCTCGTGGGGGCCCGTGCGGGGGTCTCCCTTCCCGAAGCGACCTTCCAGCCCTGTTTTACCTCAGCGCCGCTTTGCAAAAAGCCCCCCTCTCCTTTCCAAGCTGGCCGCCTCTTCCAGCCATTCATTCTTACCTTGGCCCTGCGCTTCTCCCGGGCGAAAGCAGGGCAAGAGGACCTGAAAGACGCCGAGCAGGAGGTTCATGGCCGTGGCCGCGCGGCAGTAGCTGCTTTGCGGCGGGTAGCGCAGCCCCGCCATGCTGCCTGGCTCTCGGCTCGCTCGCCTCGCCTCTGCTCTGCGCTCAGGCTCGGAGCTGGCTGGCCGAGCTACAGCTGTTGCTGCTGCGGTGGCGGCCGCCGCCTCCCTCTGCTGCGCGCGCGTGTGCGACACAGATAGGGAGGAAGAGAGCGCGGCGAGGCGCGGGGTGGGACATGGTCAATGAGAAGGCAGCTTTCCCCTCCCCGCGCTGGGCTCCGCCCCGCGGGAGGAGGAGGAGGAGGCGGAGGCGCTGCTCTTTCCCCAGAGCACATGGGAAAGCGAGCCAGGCCGATGCGCACGAGGGGAAGACAGGAGAGAGCGGGGAAGGCCCTCGGCAGACGGAGCGGGCCACAGCTTGAAGCCCCTGCTCTGCGCCAGAAGAACAGAAGCCCCTCCAGAGCAGTCCCCACACACCCGCACAACTGGGCTGGGGGGGGGGGAATTTCCGCCAGTCATGATGACTGCAGAACCATACCCAAGTTATTTGACCCCAGAAGCATGTTTATTTGTTGTCCTCTCAGGACCTCTGGGTGGCTTGACGTGGTAAGCCTTGTTCTCCAGCCCTGCCAACCATTTTATAAGCACAGTCATTCGATGAAATATGCGTCTGAGAAACTGGTCTGAGACCAGAGCGAGTTCCCATGCCATGGCTGAGGGTTAGGCTGCATGCATGCCATACATATCATACACTCAATTTTTTTGGGGGGGGGGAATTGTAGTTTATCCCCAAAGAGCTACAATTCCCAGTGCCCTGAAACTAGAGTTCCCATGCGGGGGACGGGGCGGTAAATGTGCTTTAAGTGTATGGTGTGCATGCAGCCATCTGCCAAGTCTTACTTAGTCCAGCACGTTAACCCCTGGGCTACACTGGCTCTCCAATTACAGATGCAGTGTGAATCTCGAGACACATAGCTGGAAACTGATTCTAGATGAGAAGGACTTTCCAGTTTGATTTCATGAGGGTCCCCCTTCACATTCAGATGTTGGAACACAACACAGTACAGTGGTACCTCGGGTTACATACGCTTCAGGTTACAGACTCCGCTAACCCAGAAATAGTACCTCGGGTTAAGAACTTTGCTTCAGGATGAGAACAGAAATCGTGCTCCGGAGGCGCGGCGGCAGCAGGAGGCCCCATTAGCTAAAGTGGTGCTTCAGGTTAAGAACAGTTTCAGGTTAAGAACAGACCTCCGCAACGAATTAAGTACTTAACCTGAGGTACCACTGTAGAGGGTCTTGTTGCAGCTTAAAAGACTACGCTGTGCATCCCGTCCACCAAAGTGTCTGCCTTCTTGTGGTACCACACAACACACGCTTGTATTTTTGCTGCAACACCCAAACACAAAACAATGTATCTGAATCTTAACTGGCTCCAGATAATATGTTGCTACCTCTTTATCTCTACCTACAAAGGGCACAGGAAGAGTTTTTTGAGAACATTATGAGTGTTAAGAAACATTTTCCCTAGTTGATAAATCATCTACCCACACGCAGGCCAATATTATACAAATTTAAAACAAAGTATTGCTGAGTTCAGAGTGAGTTATTGGCTGTTTAACATAACAGCCTAGAATGCAAATATCAAGTGCAAACAACACATGAGAGGCATTGCTCAGTGACAGCAGTTCTGTAGCAAACATTTGCCTGGCTGTGCATTATTCCGTTTCACAGGTGATCAAAACTCACACCAATAAAATAATAGTAATATTATAACGCCTCCTACAAATTCAGCTCACAAATTTTAGAACTTTCAAAACCTGAAAAACAAAAACACCTAGTCTATGTCAGCAAAGATACTGCACTCATTCGAAAACAACAGCAGCAAAGAGGTGGCATTTCAGTAGGTTAGGCTTCGAAAGCACTCTGGTGTCAAGTACAAATGAAATATTATTTAAAAGGGGGGCTCTTGTGGTTGTTCCATCTTCACACCAACTTTGTGGTCAAAGCAGAATTAAAACTAGAGGGGGGAAATATTAATGGGATATTTTAATTGAATGTTGTGCTTCACCCCCCCCCCCAAAAAAAGAATAAGCCTATTTACTCCCAGTTTGAGGCTTGCTTTCCTCCTTAGCAGTCTTGCAGATGGATGGAATTGTCCCTTTATTCCATGGGTAGGCAAACTAAGGCTCGGGGGCTGGATCTAGCCCAGTTGCCTTCTAAATCTGGCCCACAGATGGTCTGGTAATCAGGGTGTTTTTACATGAGTAGAATGTGTTCTTTTATTTAAAATGCATCTCTGGGTTATTTGTGGAGCCTGCCTGGTGTTTTTACATGAGTAGAATGTGTGCTTTTATTTAAAATGCATCTCTGGATTATTTGTGGGGCACAGAAATTTGTTCATTTCCCCTCCAAAAAATATAGTCCAGCCCCCCACAAGGTCTGAGGGACAGTGGACTGGCCCTCTGCTGGAAAAGTTTGCTGATCCCTGCTTTATCCCTTTCCATCGCCTCACATAATCTCTTATTCCTCCAAGACTAGGGTAGGGATTTATTTTTTTCCAGCCTCAGGGCTGCATTCCCTCAAGGGGGAATTTCTAGGCTGACCCCACCCTACTTGCATGTCTGGGGTAGGTGAGGCCAGAGGCAAAAATGGGCTACATTCCAGCTTCACCAAAGGCAGTGTTTATACACACACACACACACACACACACACAACCTCCAGACAAGCAAGAGACATTGTCCCAGTTCAAGGCCACATTCTAGCCAGGCAGAAGCACTTGAGGAGGCTGTGGGAGCAGGACTAGTGATGGATATGGCCTCGGGAAGAGTCTCCAAGGTCAGACAGGGAGGCCTAGGGAGCCCCACCCTTGAAGTTCTCAACCCCTGATCCGTGAACTCCACGATATTAAAGCCAGAAACAAGCTCTGAAATGCAGAGGTAGGTGAGCAAGCTCCCAACACGAAGTTCCACTTGCCCTCTTCAGAAAACAGTGAGCCCCACCCTTTCTTAGATCACGGATAATTGCTGGTTCACAGTTGCTTTAAATTCAGCATTCAAAAACTTTAAACTAATTTCTGTTCACTTAAAAAGGCACGCCCTGAGTACGTGCAAAGAGATAAAGGGGTGCTTAGTTTTCACTTTCTGTTTTTTTAAAGCAGAAGAATACTTCGTCAGAAAGCAGCCCCAAAAGATGCAGAGAGAAGGGAGAGAGCAAAAGCAATTATTTTTTTAAAAAAGCAATTATTGTTTCTTCTGCCAAGATATATTAGAATTGTGGTTTCTTTTCTATACACTGCATAATTACATAGTATTTTTACATATTTATTAGACTCTTTTGTTACATATATGTGTATCAAAGCTTTGCAGAAAGTAGTTCATATGATTCTATTTTTGTGTGCATTTGCCATTTTTAAAATGCAAAGGATAGAAAGAAATAGAGGGGCAGTCATACAATTAGGTGTTTAGAAATGTTTTGTTTTTTTTTTAAAATACAGTGGTACCTCGGGATAAGTACTTAATTCGTTCCGGAGGTCCGTTCTTAACCTGAAACTGTTCTTAACCTGAAGCACCACTTTAGCTAATGGGGCCTCCTGCTGCCGCCGCACGATTTCTGTTCTCATCCTGAAGCAAAGTTCTTAACCCGAGGTACTATTTCTGGGTTAGCGGAGTCTGTAACCTGAAGCGTATGTAACATGAAGCGTATGTAACCCGAGGTACGACTGTAATAATATTGCTTTTCCTTAGAAAAGCATATACAAACCTCTATTTCCCTTCTTTAAACGCACCCATTATTTGACAAAAGAAATTGTTTGTGCTGTGTATTGTGAACATTCTGTATATTTAAAAATATAGTTTTTCTTCAGGGTTTTGTCAGGGAGCACAGGGAGCACCTTGCTTTCTGCAGAGTAGCGTGCATCAAACATATGGCTGTTTCCATCCAGTATCGGGGATTCCCCTGACTGATTGTGGAGACTTAACTTAATCAAGCAAGGCACAGCCTGCTGCCTAATCACTTTCCTCCAGCCTAAAACAGTGTCTCAGTTTGTATGCACCTGCAGCAATGCAAGAGTCACTTCCCCATTACATAACTCCACATCTCTCTGAGAGCTTAACTACATGCTACTTTAACAATCTGATTAGTAATCATGGCCTGGGTGTTTTGAAATGAAATACTTAAGCATGGGGACCCCCAAGGGATCATCATCTGCTATACTGTTACCACCAACACCCCCCAGAGTGGCAATTAGTATGGGAGGGGGCTCCCAATGACATAATTTTTCCTGATGCCAATTGCTATGGGGGATTTTTTACTGAGATCACAGCAGAAGAACGGAGGCTTAAACTACATCTCTCTATGCACTGCAGTACCAATGGCAGCCACTTACACCTAGTATTAAATTTCAAAACACCCGGGACATGATTTCAGTGTGTGATTGAAGCACTCACATAGGTTGAGGTGGGGCCAGACCTCTAATTATGTGGTATAATCACATGACTGTCTACTGGCCATTAGTGTATTTATGTTTACTGAAAAGCACATACCCCATGTTTGCATTCAATTTACATCACATTCCAAAACAACAACAATAAAATCAGCTGATGTGCCACACAAACCCAGGGCCAAAGAGACATGCAGTCAGTAACATCACAGGAAAGCAACTAAAACAACTGGCAACCCCCCCGAAGTATTGGGGAGAAATAACAGTTTTCACTTGAAGATTTAGGAGTAAGAAAGTTCTGATTGGCAGAAGACATTGAGAATTTGGATGGGGAGCCCATGGAGTAGAGCTAGGAACCACTGTTCACATTAATGCAACAGCGGCACTAAGCAAACGTGTGGAGAGGGCTCTCTACAAGAGGGTTGCCTTAACTGAGAAGGCTCTGTTCCTGGTTCCACAGCCCTCAAATACCCTTTTAGGATTTTAAAGGCTAAATCCAGAACTGGAATTGTGCCAGTGGAGGTGGTCCATTAGAGTAAATGGGGCACAGTCCCACTAACCTCTGCCTCTCATCAGCCTGTCACCACCTGCCTGCCTTCTTTCTTACTTACAATCTAGGAGGCAACTCTGCTTGCTGTCTGCTTCTCAGTTTTGCCCTTGTTAAACCCTTGTCAAAGGGAAGATGTCCTTGACTCTGGCACCAAGGGTTGCTCCCATCTGTGCCTTCCACCCTACTGGTCCCAGAAGACACCCAGCCATCATTGGTGCCAAGGAAGAAACAAAAAGCCTGTGGTTAACACTGTGTAGACATGATTGGTGCAGCACAACCTAATTAGTACCAGGGTGCTGTATCCTGAAAACAGCTGCTTTTCATAGGACGGTCCGTATATAATGTGTGGCAGAAATTAGATATTCCCAAGACATGTACGGCTGTGACCTCTTTGCTCTATTTTATTTATATTACAATGGTACCTCAGGTTAAGTACTTAATTCGTTACGGAGGTCCGTACTTAACCTGAAACTGTTCTTAACCTGAAGCACCACTTTAGCTAATGGGGCCTCCCGCTGCTGCCATGCAGCCAGAGCACGATTTCTGTTCTCATCCTGAAGCAAAGTTCTTAACATGAAGCACTATTTCTGGGTTAGCGGAGTCTGTAACCTGAAGCGTATGTAACCTGAAGCGTATGTAACCTGAGGTACCACTGTACTGTTTGACAGCTAAGAATGAATTCACTGCAATTTTATAATCTTCCTAGATTCAGACCATATTATCTTGCTTTGGTACACACACCTCCTTGCACACGCACCGAGGGCTGCCTACTCATTGTAGGCACTGGAAAAAACGACGCCTTCTGCTTGCAAAAAGTTATCTGCTTGCCTTTTGCCTCCTGCAAAGCATACAGCATTGGGCGAGCCTTTAAGAACTCAGGTGTGACTTCCTGTTGAATTACAAGATGAACTTTCCACCCCTTAAGTAACCCCCAGTTCACTAACCACTGAGTCATGTTTTATACGCAATGCTTACATGGCATCTGTCAATGCCTGGAAAGCTGACCAGTCCAACTGGAAATATTTGAGTCAGCCATACTCTTAAAGAGCCTGGTCATTCCTGAAATCAACAATTAAAGCTTGCTTTTTTCATCCTGAGGTGAACGTCTGCTTGCCGTTTCGCTAATAATTGCACAATGTGTCAGGTATGAAAAAGCAAGGGAGTATATATTGTTGAGCGTAACAGGTGAAACTTAAAGCCTATAATACTCCTGTGAATACCACTCTTCATCGAACAACACACATACTGAAACCACTTTAATGTCAATTTACTTTAATGTCACCCCTTTAATGTGTCAATATCCAGTATGGTGGTAATGCTGATGCTCCTACCAACTCATCCAAGGCCACTGTTCTGGGCCAAGGAAGACAAACTGTCCTGTTCGCAGTGGAGATGTCCTTGTGCGTATCAGTCCTTTTGACGTTCCCAGGCTAGGTGTTCCCTTTCTCTATAGTTGCTGCTGACACATTCGAGAAAACAGCAGCAATCTGACCAATTACTATTGTGGCATAATTTGATTATTAGAAGAAAATGCTGATACGAACACACCATGTGTTTTTCTTTCTGCTCAATCTACATTGTTCAGCATAAGTAGTCCTCTACTTAAGTACCACAGATACTTATCCAAAGCATAATTTTGGAGTCCACTCCTGTCAGGTCTACTGTGTGATAACAGCGTTCCAAGCTTTGTAAGCTTCGTTGAGTTTTGGGAAGCGTGTTTGAGCATTGTCCGTCCTTAAAAAAAGGCATTTAAAACTGAATGCAAAGTTTTGAAATCTTCCAAGACAATGAAGCTGGATGGATTCCCTGAAGTCATAAATGATCTCACAGCACTTTTAAATACAGCAACAATAAGCATGGAACTGAACTGAACCCTGTAAGACATAGGTCCAAAAAGACTCTCAAGAACTGACAGGTAAGAATGGATAAAGTTTCTTGCTGGATTTAATTAAGAGTTCTGTTTCTGCTAAGAAATTAAACAAATCCAAGCTTGAATTGTCTTTTTAAAAAAAGAATTCTCCTTATTCATTCCAGAATTCTAGATGAGGTGCTAGATTGTTGCAAAGTGTCCCGTGGCAGCTTAAATATTGAATAACGTATTGTGAAATGAGCTTTTATGAGATGTAGCCACAGAATCGTAGCGTTGGAAGGTACCCCAAGAGTCATCTAGTCCAACCCCCTGCAATGCAGGAATCTCAGTCTACTACTTCATCATAACAACAACAACAACAACAACAACAACCACACACAAAAACCTGGTAGTCTTAGGGTTAAACTAGATCTGACATGGAGGATATATGAATGCATCCTCAATAGCTTAAGAAGGGGTGGACAACATAGGGGGGCAATATGCATTGGGGAATTAGTGTAGAAGAAAACGATTAGACCCACTCCCAATGCCATAGTCCCTATTCAAATAACAGAGCTGCTTTTAGCCACACACAGAGATGTTGGAAGATGCATTCATGCGTCTTCAACATCATGTCAAGTTTGGCCCACGTGTACATTAGTGGAGAAACCTTTCCAGCACTGCATATCAAAACATTTCTTTCACTGTATCTAAAAACTTACCAAGATTCATATTGGATGAAGCTGAAGTAACGTATGAAGGTTCATGGTACCGTAACTCAGTAATCCTATCCAGGTTTAGTCAGAAGTATGTACCACAATGCTAAGTGAGGCTTACTCCCAGCTAAGTATGCATAGGATTGTAGCCTAACTTTGTTCCTGTCTTATTTCTATTCCACCATTCCTCCAAATTCCTCTTTTTACCTTTACAGTAATTCTGGAAATAATTCTGGTTGGCCGAGGGATAAGGACCAGTCAAGGTCACCTGCTGAGTGGTATTATGATCTTGCATCAGACCTTCCAGGTACAAGGAATTCTCACAGTGGAGCTCACTAACCACATTGGCTTCGGCTACTGCAGCCATAACAAAGATAAGGGAGAAGGACTGTTTCAAAGTTTTTACTGAGGCTGAACAGGCCAGCTTGCCTATTTTACTGAAGAACAAGGACAGTAAAAAATAAATAAGAAGATTTTGCTTGTCATCTAGTTAAGAATTCTAACTTTTCCTCACTCCCATGGATTTACGCGTAGGGGAAAACATATTCTTTCACAATGATCTCAAAACAAACAAGCTTGTAATTTTAAATAATCTAAGCAGGAGGTCTTCAAATATGTATGACTTTTCTAATACATTGCATTCTTTTTTTCCCATTTCCTTTCATTTCAACCATCTTGCAGTTTTTAGCACAGGCCCAGAACTCCTGAGCCTATTCACTTGCATTTCTTGTGAACAGTTGAAAACCAGCAGCTGGGAAAGAAACAATCGATCTTTAACACAGCACTGGAGGATTAGACATGCAGCTTCTGTTCCTAAAAAGAGCCATGTTCATAATGCTTAGCATGCCACACGGACATTTTATTCAACAGGGAGTCTGGAAGTCAAAACAATTGGGGTTTTTTAATGTTCTTCTATAAAACCAGAAGAGCAAGAGCAACAGTTGTGATATTGCTATAAATGCTGCAGTGTTTAAAGAGTTCCATTAAAAAGACAGTAAGGTTTGGAAACCTTACTGATTGCCATGTCTGCCCTGAAAATCTATTTGTTGTTGTTACAAACCATTAGTTTAATTGTTGACTGTGTTGTTTTTTTAATTAAACAGACAAACAAAAACCCCACTAACACCTCTGTGCAGGTACTCTGGCATAATGTCTCAGCAAACATTAAGCAGGTAATATTGAAAATACCTATTCTTCTTTCTTTTTTGCAACCAAACTGTATATTTCTCTAACAGTATGCAGGAAGGCTACTGCTCCTTTTGCCTTGGACAAATATTGGGTGCCACAGCTAAACACATAAAGGTGGAACTGGATCCAGACAACACAGAGTTGATGCTGGTATAAAAACTTAAGACATAAATATGTCTGTCATAGAATGGGTCAAAATATCTCTATTGAAGCAAGTTTGAAGCCAAGGGTTTCTCTCCTAGATCAGGGGTAGGGGGTCATTTTCAATCTGAGGGCCCACATTGCCTTGTGGGATCATGAGAAACAGTTATCACAGTTATCCCTGCAGTATTTAAATTCGAATCAGGCTCTACTGTATGTATACTCCCAGTACATTTGATTAGAATATCTACCACCAGGACCATAGATTTTAAAATAATTTCCCCAAAGGTTACATAACTAGTATTCCTCACTGTGATGGGAGGCTATTTGCATATTTTGAAAAGGTTGTAAGAGTCTCCCCCCCCCCTTTGGTCTTAATGAGCCTTTGGTGAGTCTGCTTAATTTTGCCCACCTGCATACTGAATTTGGTTCAATTTGTTGATCCTTGCTGCCTGATGTTCCAGCTTATTGTTTTATTACATTTTGCATTTATTTTATGTATGTAAGCAACTCCTTTGAGTAAGTTGCATAACAGTTCAATTAAGCAGCATGATATTACAACTTTGGAGCTATTCTCTGCAGAGGCAAAAAACAAAAAACAAAAACAAATAAACAGGGTTGTCTAACCTCATTGCAAAATTATATTGGAAGAAAGAGAATGATGGAGCGGTTCGAATGTTGGACTAACGTAAGAAGATAAAGTCTCTGCTGGATCAGGCCAGTGGCCCATCTAATCCAATATCCTATTCTCACAGTGACCAATCAGGTGCCTGAGGAACCCAGTGTTACAGGAAAATGAGTGAATTCGTTCATTACTCCCATTCAGGAGCATGTTCCAAACCCAGATAGTAATTTACCCCCAGAATCAGAATCCATATGCAACAGTAGATACTAAAAACGTCAATGGAATGTGCAACTATTTATTCCTTGTTGGTTCAAGGTGCAGACAGTTGCCAACAAACTCCTCGTATAGAATATGAGTTGTGGTAAAGGGACCACAGACCATTAGGTCCAGTCATGACCGACTCTGGGGTTGCGGCGCTCATCTCACTTTATTGGCCGAGGGAGCCAACGTACAGCTTCTGGGTCATGTGGCCAGCATGACTAAGCCCCTTCTGGCGAACCAGAGCAGCACACGGAAACGCCGTTTATCTTCCCACCAGAGCAGTACCTATTTATCTACTTGCACTTTGACGTGCTTTCGAACTGCTAGGTTGGCAGAAGAAGGGACAGAGCAACGGGAGCTCACCCCGTCGCGGGGATTCAAACAGCTGCCCTTCTGATTAGCAAGTCCTAGGCTCTGTGGTTTAACCCACAGCGCCACCCGTTGTGGTAGGGAGTGCTATATCTCAAGGGAATTGCACATGTTTTGAATGGAAAGGATCCCTGTTTCAATCCGCAGAATTTTCAGTTAAAAATGGATCTAGGATAACAAAACTGGGAAATACCTCTGACAATCAGCACTGTACTTGGCTAAAAGGACCAAGGAAGGCTCATATTATCTCTATACAAGACCAGTTTCATAGTATCTTAGACACACTGGGCCATTAGCAGCATACAGTATATAAAATCTGGTGCTGACTAGGAACTTAGGAAAATGCCTTACAATCAATCCTTCTTGCACAGTGTAGTCAACTGAACTGGCACCAGCACTCTAGGAATTTAAACATATAATTCGTTTTTTGGAGATGCTGCAGGATTTAATCTTGTGCATGCAAGCAATGTGCTTTACCACTGAGCTATAGTCCTTACTACATGCAAACTAATTAACCACACACCATTTTTAAAAAAGAATTGTTTTTTAGTTTTAAATTAATACTACCAATAAAATTGTAAGCTTTATTATGCATGTATGCATTTTGCATATCCTCCTTATATATCCATAAATAATTGATCAAAGGGAAATGTAACATCTGTTCTCTATCTGTTAACCTTCAGATACACATTTAAGCATATTTATAAAAATCTAGCACTTACTCTTTTCATACACAATCCCACCTTTTTATATTAACTTTTGGAATTAAAATCAGCATTATAGGTGATTCTGACTACATACTTGGACCTAAACATTTGCTGCTTCTTTTTTGCTTGCTAGAGCAAGTAATTTTGCTCCTGCCTCATTTTGTCTGTGAGTTATGTTGTAGTATGCGTCAATATTTGCCCATTGTCTCATCAAAATGCATATTTTCAAATTGATATTCACTTCAGCAAGTAATTGTGAATGCTACTTTCCTTCCTCTGCTTTGTTAGGTACAACTGACAGATAAGAAGTTTGTCTATCCCCAAATATAAAAATGCACTGCATGTTTAATACGCTTAAGCTTTTCTGACTAATTGTAGCCACCTCTCTCTTACTGGTTACATACACAGCAATTCATTTTTAATTAGATATATTTATATCTTTACCCTGATGCCAGAATTTCTTATAAACTGATTGTTAGAGGAGGTAGGTAAGCTTCAGTGGAAAACATAATACAGCTGCAAGCATTCCCTTGCTGCTGATTCAAGACATATGTTCTCTTCTCATACAGCAGACTCCAATTCCTGCTAATGGGGCACGGCTACTTCTCCAGGCATTGTATGAAAATAATCAAGTAGTGAGTGAACTACAGATTAAACCTTTGTGAGCCTTTTATCACAATTTAGCCCCAGACCTAGAATTCAGAACCTGTAAGTATACCAACACAGTAAAAAAATTCCTTCCAGTAGCACCTTAGAGACCAACTAAGTTTGTTATTCGTATGAGCTTCCGTGTGAAGAAGTGTGCATACACACGAAAGCTCATACCAATAAGAAACTTAGTTGGTCTCTAAGGTGCTACTGGAGGGAATTTTTTTATTTAGTTTCGACTACGGCAGACCAACACGGCTACCTACCTGTAACTATACCAACATAGACATTGTAGAGTTCCTCACTGTTTTGTTTGAAATGTGCATGTTTTCCTCTGAAATAAATATTTCTCAAGCCAATCAATGGTCTTTAAATTTTATTAATAACTAAATTCAGGCTTTTTTTGGGGGGGGGGAGTAGGGAAACAGTAGGGGCACATGCCCAGGGCTCACACATGCAGAGAGAAACGTAAGTACTGACAAAAAGTCCATTTTAACTCGGAAGAAAAGGACAGGGAAGAGTCAAATGGACAGAACAGGGGCAGCCACAGAAAGCTCTGCTCCAAGATATTGTGGAGTAGACCTGATATTTTGGGGACTTTAAGGAGAAACTCTCCTGTAGAACATAGTGACGTACTGAGTACAGTGGTACCTCGGGTTACATACACTTCAGGTTACATACGCTTCAGGTTACAGACTCCGCTAACCCAGAAATAGTACCTCAGGTTAAGAACTTTGCTTCAAGATGAGAACAGAAATCGCACGGCGGCAGCGGGAGACCCCTTTAGCTAAAGTGGTGCTTCAGGTTAAGAACAGTTTCAGGTTAAGAACGGACCTCCGGAATGAATTAAGTACTTAACCCGAGGTACCACTGTATATAAAGGATAAGACAGTCTCTCAAGTAACCTAGCCCTGAGGTGTATAGGGCCTATTATTATTATTAAATTGAATACTGCCCTATACCTGCAGGTCTCAGGGCGGTTTACAGAATAAAATCATATGTCAGTACCAAAACCTTGAATTTGATTTCATAGAAGATTGGTAAGCAGTGGAAGTCCCACAAACAAAATGTTATGTGCTAGGAGTAGTTTACCCTCTCAGGCAACCTAGCAGCCATGTTCTGCACCAACAGCAACCTCCAGACCAACCTCAAAGGTAGCCCCACAAAAAAGGCATTGCAGCGGCCTAGTTGACATGCTCTATATTAGGAGTGGGGAACCTGAGGTCTAAGAGCCTAATGAGGCCCTCGAGGACTCCCTCCAGGCCAGCCCCCTCACCAGCCCCGCTCTGAATCCTCTTCATGTGCTTCTGCCTGACTGAACTATGATCTGTCCATTTGTTTGCTTTAAATCCATCACCAAACTACTTAACAGATAAAAATACTGAACAATAAACAGTACAAGAAAAACAGAGATACAGTAAACAGTATTATATGAACGGGGGGGGGGGGGGGGATTTCCCAAAATCTTTTGCTTGCCTAGATGGAGATGTGGGTGCAGAAACCTCTGACCAAATGTAACCTACTGTGGAAAATTCAGATTCCTAGCTCCACCCATGTTTGCCTCTGCCCCCACCCACCACTGGAAGGTTCCTCACAAGGAATAAAAAGGTTTCCCAGCCCTGCTTTATGTTCCCAAACTTCTCTCTCTTTTGCCATCCTTGAACTGTTTCTTCTTCACACCACAGTTCCTGGCTTTGCAACTTCAGTATGGAAGGGATGCTTGGTCCCTGACAACAAACCAGAAAGTGTTACTCTCTTCTATGAACTATGTTGAAAGAGAAAGATGCTCATCAACTTTATGCTTAAGACTGGAGAAAGAATCCAGCATGCACACTTCCAGAATGAGATTAAAGCTGGTGGAGACATCACGTCTTTATAATAAATAGAAGTACACACACACACATCTATATAAACGCATACATATACATATATGCAAACATACGCACAAACACCAAAGGTATGGCAAGGGAACTACTATATTCTCCAGACAGCTGTAGAAATGTTATGACTGAGTTGCTGGGGTTGCCATGATATTGGTAACCTTCTTTTGGGTAAGGTCAGACAGCAGTCTGACTTCGAGGCTTGACACAAGACTAAGCACATTACATCCAGTCGTCATCAAAGCCCCATAGGCCTAGTGCTATGTTCGACACACTAAATAAGTCAAGTCAAGATCATGACCAAAATACCAGCTGTAACATGCCTGGACTTGTTGGGAGTTAAGAGCACTGACATTGCAGTCTGAGAGGAAAGATTGACAGGGTTGGTGAGGCCTTTGTTTTTATTCCTCCCCCTGCCCCACCCTGTCCCGGGAGGAATCCGAAGCCCATCTATAACATTGAGAGAAACTGTAAGGAGCAGTTTCAGAGACATGGTGCTATAAGGCCAGTGTACTTGTGTAGAAATATAGAGCTGAAATTACATGGCCTCAGAATTCTTCAGCCTGTAATATATTTCAAAGACTCTCTGCTAGCAAGAAAACAAGCCTTCGAAAGGTACTTAAAAAACTTATCATCCCTGTGGACCATGGGGAACAGTAAACGAGAAGACCTCAGCCTAACAGCACAGAGGGAAATAATTAGTGAAACTGAAACAAAAACATACAGAGGCCGGGATCCAAAGAACTACTTGAAAGCATGCCCAGCAAGAGGCTTTTCTTCTCCTTTGAACAGTAGATCTCAAACATTATCTGATAAACTGCTTTTGAAAGCCCTCTCAGAATTAGAGGGACATTGATAATGTACTGCACTCCTTGGATGTCCTACTTTCCTAGCCTAGGGCCAGCCCAATAATTAAATTTTACTGCCCAAAGTGAAGGACAAGACAGCACCCCACACTCAGTGTTCAGCCCCCAGTTAGACTTTGAAACACTGGTGAGGAGACAGCATTTTCCATCACATTTGAGAGCAGCAAACTACCTTAGCAGGTACAGGGCAAACTGCATGGCAAACACAGCTCCAACAACTCACTGCTGTTTGCCACCCAGCATCCACTACTTCAGATGGTCACCTCACTGTGCCTGACCCAGACTACTTTAGTCAGCAAAGGAAGCAGGGATATCATGGTCAGGCTAGTCCATCACTCAGAGATTATTAAGGCTTCATACAGAAAAAATAATTTGGGTTGTCCATAATGGAAACCCACAACAGTGGTGGAAATTATGAGGGTGAATGTTGTCTGCAGCAGCAGAGGCCCTAGTGATGGGGAAGAAACTTGGTTCAGTTTGAAATTTCATGTGTGCCTACCTAATCTGCATGAACCAAAACAGGACATGCAGTGCAGCCAACTTTAGAAATTCACACTTTCCCCAATTTTGTGATGCAACTCTGTGAGGTCAAAAAGGGGTCTCCAAGCAACTCTCAGCAACTGTAAGAAACAACTGCGACCTGGATCTGTTGGCTGTTCAGAGTGGCATGATACCACTTTAAATCTATACAGTGGTACCTCAGGTTAAGAACTTAATTCGTTCTGGAGGTCCGTTCTTAACCTGAAACTGTTCTTAACCTGAAGCACCACTTTAGCTAATGGGGCCTCCTGCTGCTGCTGCGCCGCTGCTGTGCAATTTCTGTTCTCATCCTGAAGCAAAGTTCTTAACCTGAGGTACTACTTCCGGGTTAGCGGAGTCTGTAACCTGAAGCATCTGTAACCTGAAGCGTCTGTAACCCAAGGTACCACTGTAGTGCAAATAGGGTCAAGATGGAATAAATGTGCACCAGACAGCTATGGAGCGCCAGGCAACAACTTACTCTGAAGGGTTCCTTGAGATGTATGGGAATATCTTCTAATGGAAAAAACAGCCTTTTAAAGTAAAATAGCAAAAAGAGAGAGAGGCCCAAACAGAAACTGTGTAATAATGTCTTATTTTTCCCATTTTTCTTTCTGCCTAGTGATGGGGGGGGGGGGGTGGAGTTTACAGCCAAAACCTGAATCTACCAATTCTTTGCCATATGACATAACAAAACTTGTGGTTTTCCTATTCAAAATGTGCCATTAAAATGGCATTTTTGCCTATTAGCATCAGCCTTCTACCACGGAGCCAAATAATCTATTTTTTTGTTGTTTTTTAAAAAAATACTGCTGAAAAAAATGTAATCACCTGTATACACATATATTCACCATCCTTGCAATTATTGAAAATCAGGAAAGAATGAAATGCTTTAGTGAGTAATAGTTAATTCAACTGACAGATACAACAGTCAAGTACACAGCCATGTATTTTAAGATGAGGGGACAATTTCCTAGTAAGCATTATTTATAACAAGAAGACTGGACCATCTTTCATGTTTAAAAATAAGGATTAGGGTTCTTGCCCACACCGATGCTGGATTCACAGCTCACACAAAGAAAGAGTGCTAAACCTGTAAACCACAACTGGGAATAATCTTTTTAGCAATTTACTATTTACTATTTACAATTTACTATGTTTAGGCTTAATGCTGTTAAGTGAGGTCTGTGCTTTCTTAACATACAGAGAAGAATCAAAAAGAGCTTAATGTTTTATGGAAATATTTAAGTTAAACTTATGTAATTTAGGGAGCAAGAGGGCAATCTCTAATCAAACATTTGATACTTGGGACATTTGGATACAGTTAAGGACTGTAACCTTGATGTGGGGAACACATATGGAGCTAAGTAGTAAGGAACTTCTTAAGGCTCCAATAAACTCTCACTCATGACTTACTAGTGGGATTTCTCTATTTGCAAGACGCTGACTGGAGGGGCAACATCCATTTGATCCCCATAAACAGTCCTCTATCCATCATTAGTCAGATTTTTTCCAACCAAGAACTGGTCAAATGAAAGAGCATTAATTAGTGTTTCATATCACTAGTTAAGAGAAAAGAAAGGGATTTGGGTGAAACATGAGGTAGATGAAGCAGACAGGAATTCTAGTGTGTCCTAAAGACACTGAAATCTGTGAGATTAAATTCTTGTATGTTTGTGTATATATACGGGTATATGAGGGTTTTGTTTTTGTTTTTTGACTGTTATTTCTTTGTATGTGTAGATATGCAGTCAGGGAAAAAAGAAAGTACACCCTCTCTGAATTCTGTGGTTTTACGTATCAGGACATAATAACAATCACCCGTTCCTTAGCAGGTCTTAAAATTAGGTAAATACAACCTCAGATGAACAACAACACATATTACACCGTGTAAAAAAATAAATTGTTAAAACATTGCAAATGTCATCCTAGTAAACTCATATCTGGTTTGTCCTTATACAAACTTAACGTTGGCACATTAAGAACAGCATGTAGAGAATTTGTGAGAACACTCATGTTTTGAAGTTTACATAACTTTTATTTACTACTGATGTTTATAAATGAAGTAATTTATAATTAAGACATGTGCTGCTTACAGTACTTGACAAAATGTATTTTTAAAAGACCAATATTTGCAACATATTAGCTGTTTCTGAACTTATTGCCTCAACTGCACTGTAACTCCATCAACTGAAGAACCTATTATAAGTCAATAAGGATCTGATTCTAGTGATTTGACCAACTCCGAACCAGGTGTGAAAGTATCCGAGGATTTTCCACATCCATGCTCATCTCCGTGTGAAGCATTCTTGCATCAGGAATGTATTTTTTTTATGGATAAAATGATGTGTTACCTGGAATCCATATGCACCTGCAGCTTCCCAGCTGACCATATCAGCTGAAAAGTCTGCTGCTGTGAAAATGGAAAGTACCATCGCAATATCCCAGGACAAATATTATGTTTTTCCAGGGACAGGTGGGACACTGAAAGTTTAGTAAGGTAAAGGTAAAGGGACCCCTGACCATTAGGTCCAGTCGTGACCGACTCTGGGGTTGTGCGCTCATCTCGCTCTATAGGCCGAGGGAGCCGGTGTTTGTCCGCAGACAGCTTCCGAGTCATGTGGCCAGCATGACTAAGCTGCTTCTGGCGAACCAGAGCAGCACACGGAAATGCCGTTTACCTTCCCACCGGAGTGGTACCTATTTATCTACTTGCACTTGGTGACGTGCTTTCGAACTGCTAGGTTGGCAGGAGCAGGGACCGAACAACGGGAACTCACCCCGTTGTGGGGATTCGAACCGCCGACCTTCTGATCGGCAAGTCCTAGGCTCTGTGGTTTAACCCACAGTGCCACCCACGTCCCGAAATAACAGTAACTACGTATAAAAACATGAGCAGACATGGTAAGCCAAGATAGATTTTTCTTTCTCTTTATGATCCTTTCAGAAACCTATTTTATCAGCAGACGTGTGGGGTAGTTATCACTAACCACAACTACTGAATCAAACGTGGTCCAGAGGGCTCTAGTTAGTTTATGATCCCTAACTAGGGAGCGTGTGGCACTGTGGTCTAAACCACTGAGTCTCTTGGGCTTGCCGATCAGAAGGTCGGCAGTTTGAATCCCTGTGATGGGGTGAGCTCCCATTGCTCTGTCCCAGCTCCTGCCAACCTAGCAGCTCGAAAGCACGCCAGAGCAAGTAGATAAATAGGTACAGCTGCAGCGGGAAGGTAAATGGCATTTCTGTGCGTCACAGTGTTCCGTTGAACCAGAAGCGGTTTAGTCATGCTGGCCACATGACCCAGAAAGCTGTCTGTGGACAAACGCTGGCTCCCTCGGCCTGAAAGTGAGATGAGCGCCACAACCCCAGTCACCTTTGACTAGACTTAACTGTCCGGGGTCCGTTATCTTTTACCTTTATGATCCTTAACAGTGCCAGGGAGAGGTACCCAGAGATGGCCCTTGAGCATTAATGGCATCCCAGACAAGGAGCATCTTTGGTATCTGTACTTTATTTGACTATCTTTTGACTATCTTAATCCCTCCCCCCCCCCAATCTCTAGCTCATTTCATCACCCTGAAACACAATCTGCATGCATGATTTATCTCTGTCCTGTAAGATGACAAATTGACAAGCCTGGATCTGATCACAACCACTCACACATGTACAGAGTTTGTTGAATGGACACCAATATAAGAATCTCCCCCTGCCCCAATGGTAACAAACAGAACATTAAGGGAACACTGGTCCCATGAGTTAGTCTGCCAGCTTTGCATGAGAAGATAAACTGGCTGAGTTCTTTGTTTCAGCAGTTAAGTGAACAGGTAACTGTTCCTAAATCTGGTCATGGAGTTAATCCTTCAAATTATAATTAAACAGAGTATCTATCCAAGAAGGTACATAAGAAATGGTGTGAATTCAGGCAATAATTTACCAATTGGAAATTTTATAATCATCGGGTAAGCCAGCAGAAATTCACTATTTCTCATTTTCTGTAGATATCTGGAAATGCAGTAGATTTCTCACCATCCCTTTGGCAAGATACGGCTGACAAACAGCTTACCGCATGTCAAGTTATAATTTGGTACATGGCCATCTGTATCCAACCATCACCACCAGATGTTAAACAAGCAGCAAAAAGGCAAAACATCTGAGAGCTCCAAACAGAGGGCAGCTAAAAGCTGCATTTTTCTCACATCTGGCACTCATTTATATTTCCTGTTGGTTTTTGTCACAAAGAAGCTGAAAAAGTGGATTTTACAAGTTCATCTTAATACCCATACTTCCTTTTTTAGCATGACCAACTAGTAGTGAACTATATGCGCTTACCCTAGATAGGTACTTATGGCAGCCTATGTCCTGTGAACAGTATGCTTCTACATACTGTTCACAGGACATGGGATTCAGTTGTAAATATTGTTAGTGGATCATCATGAACGACAGTCACCAGTTTAAAAAAATATTTTAAATTTACTGAAAAACTTGCATGTGGAATCAACATTATCTCAACATAGGACAGGTGAATATATATTTTTGTGTATGAACTTTTTGACAAGCGAAATGATTCCCCAGTGATATAATAATAATAATAATAATAATAATAATAATAATATAATATCTATACCCCGCCTATCTGGCTGGGTTTCCCCAGCCACTCTGAGCAGCTTCCAACAAAATACTAAAAATACAATAAAACATCAAACATTTAAAACTTCCCTAAATTTTCCACAACGGTGCAAGGACTTGATTTAGGGATGCAAAAGCATTAATATTTGAATTAAAAAAAATATCAGAGTACCAATGAAATATCTCCCAATTAGCCCTGCAAACTTCACACACACACACACACACACCCTGCACAAGAACAGATCACATAATTTTGGATACATCATGTTCTGTATGTCTATGCATCTTAGTTTACTTTTCAAATTCAAACTTCAGGTAAATATCAATTTGACACTGATATCAATTTGACAGTTATGCGGTTACACCTTAAGTTACACTTCACCTTTTGTTATTTAACAAACGGACTTGAGGATAATTTTGCTGCAGCTGTTCAACTTATTCATATGAAACTGACAAAAGAACAAGACAGTGCATAACTCAAAGAAAGATAACTATGAAAAGAGTTAAATAAACTGCTTGTAAAAAACCTCCCACACCTGAACAATTAACAGGACTTTGAAAACACAAGAAATCAAGTTACAGCTTTAGAAGTTGTCCAAAGGACTTGAGTAAGACATGTAGACTTTCATGTTTAGGGCTGCTTTCACTTTTATCTCTTTTTTAAAATATAGTTATGCAGGATTGTACAATGAAATTTTAGCAGGAGGACTTATTATGGAGATACTCTAGTCCCTGCCCCCCTACATTTGTAGTTGCAAGAGTCAAACAGGAAAAAGCCTATGAGTAAGATAAAAACTGAAGATACTGCAACCAAGCCACAACAGAGGAAACATATATTCTCTTTACCAGCCTTTCTACAGTTCTGTTGCACAGAATTTCATAGTACCTTTAGCCTGGCTCCAACTGGAGGATTATGGTCTGTTTTTGTATCAAGCTTAAAAACTGTATGGTTCTACAGATTATTTTCATAAGTGGTAAGGCTGCTGTATAGTTATGGTGTTTTGGTTAGATATGATTAATGTAATTAAAGACGCATCTAGCTTTGACCCTTTGACCATTTTGCTGGGTTTTGTAATTTTATGTTTTCAAGCAAGATATGAAATTGATAACAAGTTTCCTTGTAACTGCCAGGGTAGGGTTAGCATCTGCATCAAAATCAGGTGACTAGTTAGATTTTTTTAAAAGCACAGAACATATTGTTAACATTAAGTTGTGGGAAAGAAGACAAAAAATAAATAGCTTCCAGGAAAAAAATGGTTTAGTTTTTGTGGTCAGAACGCATATTTTGAATTACTGCATTATTAAGGTTTCAGTGGAGTTAATATTGTACTATGTTTTGTTTACGTTTTGGATGTCTTTCATCTCCTTGCTCTTAAGGAAGCACATATATTACTAGTATTTATCATTTCACAAAGCACACTGCAAATCAAGAATCTGAATTGTTTATTTTTCACAATAACAGAGCCAGATAAGTTACAGTTGGGTGATTAGAGCTGAAAGACATTTGATTGGTCCAAGGCCACAGCAGATGGTCAATGGGAGAGATGAGACTTGTTGAGGGTTTTCAGGATTAGATGCCATTTTCTCAATAATAGCTAAAACGTTGGCATGCAAAGATAGATGTATTAAGAAAAAATACTGTATTTTTTTTTAACGAGAGAGATCCCTGATGGCTGACTGCCTTGTGGTGGTAGACTTCCCCCATTCATTCAGTCCGCTCTACATTTTGCCCTGTTGTTGCCACCATAAAGTCCATATACTAGGGCTGCAAAGAGGGGGCAATACTGGGAAATGTGCGTACACATCAGCACTCTGTCCACAGGTGGATGCCTGGGAGCTGTGTATGCACACATCCAACCAGAACCACTTTCCACAGATCTAGCATGTGAAACCCAGCCAGCTTTGGCAGCAAAGTATCATCAATGGGAGAAATGCAGGGGGGCTGACCCAGATGAGGTGCAGGTAAAGGCAGCTGCCAGGTTACGTCAGTGCAGGTGGTGCTGTTTGCCGTGGGATTGTGAATGAATGAACGAATGAGAAGCAGGAACTTGAGGAAGATGCCACAGCTGTGTAGCAACTGTTTATTTCAAGTCTTGTAGAAAGGTCATCAACGTGTAACACAATATTACAATGACTGAAACTGAAGTCATGGTGGGTGTGAGGATAATTTCCAGAACTTGTGTTATTTCGCACTATTGTCAGCGAATTGTGATTGCTACATTTTACTAATCTGCTGCCTCTTCTGCTTATCCCAGGAAAATATTGTTACTGGCCACCCCAATCTCTGCCAAGTGGTCTTAGCACTCAATCAGGGTTTGGGTTTCCTTTGGGAAAATGAGGCACAGCAGTTTCTGCAGTGTCTTTAGGAGGTGTGGTTTATTCACACATATATACACCTGAGGTTTATGGAGAGAGAGTTCACAGCATTCACATCTAAAGGGGCTTGTCCTTCCCAGCTGTGCAGTCTTGGATTCAGAGGCATCCTAAGCATCATCCCCATGTCTCTCTGTAACAACCTGCTTCAGCCAACCAGGATGGCTCATGCCCTTCAGCCCCCATGGATTTCTCCCCACTTCCTCCTCCTTCTTCCCAACAGCACTTGGGAGAAAACAACAACTCCCCTTCTGCTTCCAGCATCGTCCCCCACTCAGTCACCCTGGCAAGCTGTTTCTCAAGCCCTTAGCAAAATGGGCAGAGTCTGTTGTTTTCCTGATGACTTACCTTTATCAAAGGCCTTTTTAAGTCTTTTGTTTCTTCAACAACACAGCTGAATTCATGAATTTGCTCAAATTCTAACCCTTCACTGAATGTAGAGATTATGGGGGGTCTGGTCCCCCACCCCAAATTTTAACAATATCTTCAGGATCATGTACAACCCCATTATGCCTTTTATTTGGGTCTACCTGGTTTTTCAAAATTGCTCAGTGATCCTAGACCATAGCTTAGGAAATATGACTAAACCATCAAGAGATTACCGTATTTTTTGCCCTATAGGACACACTTTTTCCCCTCCAAAAATGAAGGGGAAATCTGGGTGCGTCCTATGGGGCGAATGCAGGCTTTCACTGAAGCTTGGAAAGCGAGAGGGGTCGGTGCGCACCGACCCCTCTCGCTCTCCAGGCTTCAGGAACACATCCGCAGCCTAGGCAGCCCTGCGGGAGTTCCCGCAGGGCTGTCTAGGCTGCGGATAGCAGCCTGCTTCCCAGAGCGCCGGGCGCGCTGAAAGCACAGCGCCTGGCGCTTCGGGAACACATCCGCAGCCTAGGCAGCCCTGCGGGAGTTCCCGCACGGCTCCCTATGCTGCAGATAGCAGCCTGCCGCCCGGCGCGAGGGGCGCCCTGAAGCAGAGCGCCCCACCCGCCGGACAGACATCGGCCAGCCCCACAAGCTCGGGGGACAGCAAGGAGGCGCAGTGCTGCCATCCCGCTGTTCCTCGACCTGGTCGGTTTCCCCGACCTGGTTTTGGGGGGAAATAAAGGGGGGGGGATTTCTTTATTTCCCCCCAAAAAAACTAGGTGCGTCCTATGGGACGGAACGTCCTATGGGACAAAAAATACGGTAACTGCATTGCCTATTCTTTGCGCATATCTAGTGCACTGCATGAAATGAATATAGCTGTTCTTTCATATCTTCCCCCAAAACTTTTAATTACAGATGTAATTTATTTTACCGCCTTATTTATTTTCCAGCATAAAACACGGTTTCCAGTTTCTCTCACCCACGTTTTTGGCCTAGGCCGCAACACTTTCTAACATAATGCAGCTAGCAAAATGGACATTATAGCATCTACCTTAATAATAGATTATAATTAGCTCTCATTTTGCATTGCAGGAGGTTGGACTAGTTGACCCTTGGGGTCCCTTCCAAGTCTGCAATTCTATGATTCTATGAGATAAAATTACTGGGTCACAGAGTGAAAGCAAAAATATATTTTCAATATATTTTCAGATTTTATTAACCAAAATACAAATAATGGTAAAAGAAAAAGAAACTTCAGAATGAAAACAAAATCTCTTGAACAATATTAAATTACTTGCCATTCTTACTAAACCTTTCTAATTGATGTAGTCAAAGTCTTCAGGAATGCCAAATGTTTTGTCAATTTTGCTCTCTTCAAATGCAAACTTCCGTTTGGCCCAAGATTTTGCTGCAAAGATATTATCTGTGGACAAAATAGGGGTGGGGGAAAAAATTAAATAAGATGGGTTTTTGTTTTCAAGAAATAAAGTTTTTAGAATGGAGAGTTCCATTCCATAATTTCAATCATCAGGGCTTTCTATTTTTTTTTTTTAAAGAAGACCCACTGCCAGTGTGAAACAGCAGGGCCAGTCTACACATTACCATTCCATGCCAAGGTCTTCCTCAAAGTGATTTTTCTGCCTTTCTGTTGCAACACCTAACACTGGTTACCATGAACTTGTCTGTATGTTACCCATAGAGATTCTTCACCAGTCTCAAACCTCCAACAGGACATCTGATGGGAGGAAACTCTCCACAACAGGAGTTGTCAAGTGGTAACTGGTATCAGATCTTGCAACAGAACTGGAAAATCACAAGGAAGGGGACCAGGGCAAATTAGTAGTCAACACATATCCAGTTCTTAAAACAGCATTGCTTGCAAACACTTAAAGCGGCGTAACAGAGCAGCTCAACAAAAAACAAGCAAAAAGGAGATTTGTTATTTTTATCCTGCCCTTCAGCATTGCTGCTCTGAAGGTGGTTTTAAAAGGTCTAGGAAAATAAACAAAGAGTTGATGCCTGCTAAGCTTTCCTGGCAAGGACATTCCAAAAAGTGGAATGGCCATTCTCCAAGAGCCACCTGCCTAACTTCTGATGGTGGGGGCAGGGGGCAGCTGGAGAAGGGCTTTGGAAGATAATCATAAAAGAGAACTTTATGTGGGATAAGGCAATCCATCATATTTAGTTATACTTTGCACCTTCTGTGATGCATGTTCAATAGATCAATTTAGTGAGTGGAATGTGCATGTTTTATTTTCTACTGGACTTTATCAGGGTGAAGAAGTGATGCAGCTGAATCCTAGACAAACATCAATTACTTTAGACCTGATAACAAGGTGTCATGTGAAGCGGTTGCGAAGTGCAAAATTCCATTTATATGGTATCGTTGATCCCCATAAACGTGGATATCTGGTGATAACGAATAAGAAGAGCTTGCTGTAATCTAAGATATGCTGTGGAATCAAATTTAAGACACAATTGTGTCCTCCAGGCTCACTGCATCAGTTTTTTACTGGCTGAAAGTCAAGCACTTTGCTAGTTTGCAGAGAAAGAAAGCCCCCCGTTGTAGGCTGTGCAGAAATGAAATGCAAAGAACAAATTCTCCTACTGCGCATGTTATTTGCAGACTGGGTTTGCTTAACATATACAGTGATTTGAAACTGAACAAAAATGATAATGATATGTGGCAATGACTGCAGCTGTTAAGAACACATGAAATAAATTTATAATGATGCATTCATGAGAAGCAGCATTCATGTGCAGTATTTTCCTGAGCAATGGCAAACACTACCAGTTAAATAATATTTTATGAATTGTATAGCAGCTCTGGTAAGAGCTAACAAATTGCAAGTTTTATGAATGATTGCTTCTTCTCTTGAGTTTATTTTTCCTCAAGGAAGGGACAGGGATGTTGCTAAGGAATGCAAATGCAGACACACCAGTCCATCTGTTGGCTGCTTCCTTAGCCACTTTATTTGCTTGACCTGGAAAAAAACAACAAGAAACAACAGGAAATCAATACCAGCAATTCCTACTCATGTAATGCAACAGCCTTAAGGGGTTAAAATGGCATTTAAAAGTGGTTTTGTGAGCACACAGCACAATTCTTATTTTGCAACAGCTTGAAAATGTTTTACTTTTGAACTTATTATTCCACCAAACCTTCAAATAAGATTAACATAGCTATATCAAACTGAATCAGCATGTTAAATATGTGGTTTCTACAAGTATGCTAAAAAATGTCACGTAGCAACTTTAGAACTGCAACTTGCTATCATGCACCAGAAATGGCTCTGCACACAGGTTGGGAAAAATTGGGCTCAATAAGATTGGGATCTAACTGTTCACATCCCTCTTGCAGTTCTGTTGACCACATCCCCACCTGCTTGCTCAACTTGCTTTTAGGACCACATATTTGTGGCCCTCAACACATCCTATTCCGGAATCATGGCACCTGACTTTTCTGGTGCATCACTAGAAATGTCTGCATCATCATCTCTCTTGATACAGCCAAAGAAAATTATACAGTTGAAAAAAGGAAATCATCCACGTGGTTTCTCTCTCTTTCTCACTCACACACACACACCACACATTCACACAAAAAGAAAACATGGACAAATTAGAGATTCTTTCACCTCCTGGCGAAATTTCTCTTTCTTTCTTTTTAAGTGATTGGAGTGACCTTGCTCATGGGCCACTTCACATGTTCTTTCCAATCACCTTCCTCACTCATGAGGGCAATTTATTCAAGTGACCAGCATTATACGGGAACCAGTTGCTATCAACAGCAAGCACTGCAACTTTCATAACGGAAGAACATGCTTCCTAGACTGAGATTTATAAGTTCCATGCTGACACAATAGCCTGCTTGTGCAAGCAGACAACTTGTGGAAGTAAGGCAAGCACTCCAAGGAATGTATAAAACAGTAGCTTAAACATTTACCCAAATAATCCTTTTAAAATAGTCTTAAAATCAGTCCACAAACACTGTGAAGTGGGATGGTGGTGGGGAACTGTATACAAAGCAAACAACTCTCTTTCAGATCTTTCAACTTTCCCCCTCTGGAGTGTATACAGATGCAGACTCAGATTCCCATACTGAAAGCCTGAAAGAGCTGTCATGTTTCTCACACCCACACACACCCCTCTGTCTTGCCAGTGCTTGTCTATATTATTTATTGGCAGTGGTCAATGCACAGCCTACAGCTTGTCTCTAGGGACGCTGAGAAATTAAAGCAACATAAAATGTCTCATTGTTATGATGTTTGTACTGTAGGCAAGGCTTACTCAACTTGCAAAATGAGCTGCCGTCAAACTCAAGAGGAAGGCTAATGTACATTATCTGAGTCTAAGTACTGTTCTCAGCTCGGTTCATAAGGTATTTGCATTTTTTATTTCTTAAAAAAACACAATGAAAAAGGGCCCCTGCCCTTTTGTGTTTTCTGTGACATAGAAATAGGAAGTTTAGAGTATCTTTCTACATTTTTTATTTTAATTTTTTAAAATAAATAAATAAATAAATAAATAAATAAAATAAGCTCAATATAAAGAGCATAAGGAAATACTGTTTCAGCACGTTGAAAGCAACATAAGGTTGCACTCATCAGACTTGTTGTTTCAAAACATTGATTTTGTTCCGAAACATTTTCTTTTAAATCAACTTTTTTTTAAACCAACACTTGTTTTAAGTTTTCAGAGAGGGCATACAATAAGCTTACTTTTTAATGATGCTGCAAAACATTAAAAAGTCTCCCAGTAGGCCTTTATTTTCAATGTGATTATCAGATAAGAAGGTGGTACAGTGTGGGTCCACAACTGAATCTGACAAAGAGTATAATTATGCACTGCAACTGTCTTTAGGGACATGCGGAATCTACAAAGACAATACTTTACCCCAAGTATTTCACACGGAGGTTTTTGGTGCACCCCAAACTGCTTTAATAGGAAAAAATATTAAATGATTTTGTGACTCTCTAGTCTAAATAAGGTTCTAAGAGCCACTGGAGTTTTAACTATGTTTACCTAGTTGCTATCTTACAAGTTTGGAGACATGGAAAGTATCAAACCTTTTCACATGCTGCTGCCAAAACAGTGACATCTCTTTGTAGTCTTCACTCCCTATATTTTACACAAGCTCCCATAATTCTCTTCCCTACATACACACCATTGTCTTATATGCATCAATTTTCTCCCTATGCCTGGAAGAACATTTTTCATTGCCAAGAGCAGCTTTTTATTGGCCTTAAGCTCCATCCTGGTCTTGTCTGTAAGCCAGATGTGGCTAAGCTTTGGTCCTCCAAATGTCGCTGGACTAGAACTCCTATCACCCACCAACTCAGGGGTGCCCAAACTTTTTTCAAAGAGGGACAGATTTGATGAAGTGAACATGCATGAGGGCTGACCAGAGTTGCTGAGCTTTTAAAAGGATTTAACCCCAGGACATATACTGCCACAGGGGCCGGATTAAGCCCCCAAAATGGACTTTGGATATGCTTGCAACTAACTGAAGGGCAGTTGTGGTCCAACAACATCTTGAGGGCCACAAGTTTCTCAACCCTGCCATAAGCTACAAACCAGGCAGAGAGCCTTCTCGGTAGTGGCGCCTGCCTTGTAGAATGCCCTCCCATTAGATGTCAAGGAAATAAACAACTATCTGACCTCTAGAAGACATCGGAAAGCAGCCCTGTTTAGGGAAGTTTTTAAAGATCATATTTTTAATATTCTGTTGGGAAACCCAGCCAGATGGGGGGGGGGGGATAAATAGATAGATAATAGAAAGATAGATACAACATTGCTACTATTTTCTACACCTAGTCTGGAACAAACACTGCCAGCAAAACATTATCTGTACTACTCCAAGGCACACCTGCAACTTCAGAGAAAAGTCTTGATTCAAAGAAAAGATTGTCTAGGGCACAGATGGAATCACTGCCTGAAAATGTGGACAGGATGGAGTAGCAGACACCGAACTCAATAGAGCAGGAATGGGGAACCTGTAGTCCCCCAAAGGCTGTTCGATAACACATCCCACCATACTTAACCATGCTGGCTGGAGCTGATGGGAGCTGGAATCCAGTAACATTTAAAGAGCCACAGGTCAGTCATCTCTGCATTAGAAACTGAGAGTACTTCTGTACAGGGTGTTTCCAGGTTCACATCATTTGGTGGAGCTTAATGGGAAGTTGCTTGTAAATGGCCTTTTGCAAACTTAAGGGATGTAAATTCTGGGATTGGACTGGGATAATTGCTGAGAGTAAAGCAGTAAGCATTTCGCAAGATCTAAGAACTGGATACCTTGGAGTAAGATCATGTCTCAAACTATTTGTAGAGTTGATATAAAAGATCAGAAGAAAATATTGGGAAAAGTTCAATAATCAACGGTTATGAACAATGATAGGACTCTTAATCCTCAGTAACCTTATTACCCCGCGTTGAGGATTTGGCAGCCTGGGTTTTTGCATAGTCCTACTAACAGCAAGCATCATTTGAATTTTCAGCAAGAAGTATCTGCAAACAATACTGGCCCTTTCATCTTTTAAGGCAACTTGACAAGATGTAAAATGAAACCTTTTCGAAAACAGGAACCTCAAGTTCTTGACCCTGAAAAAAGCATCAAGTATGTTCAGATAGAAAGAGTATCTAAATTTACAAAACAAGAAGTGGCTCCGGCCAGTGTAAGCTATCTAGTTTCAAATATCTACCAGCAAGCGGGATTTATGGATTTCTTTTAGCCAGCAAAGGTCCAATCTCCTAGGAGACTTTCAAATTAGTTACTGTTAAAATAGCACATAGTAACTCACATTTTTACTCTGATATTCCTGAACAATTACTTCAGCAACACTTGCAAATGCTGGAATGACTGTATTCCAGCACCATTTGAAATCAGGGTAGAAGCTCTAAAATTGCTGCTGTACAGTTCTACTGAATCATGCTTTGTACTTAAATAGTGAGATGATTATAGTAAAAAGCAAAGAATGTTCCGCAAATCATGAGAACATAACCTACTCTACAGGCCATCACTAACTTCTGAAACAGAGAAATTACTACAGCAATTCTAGAGCAGAACATTTTTCACTTTGAGTTACTTATACATTCACTCAATATATGCCTACTTGACTGCTTCAATCTGAGGAACTGGCATTGTTACAAGTGCCACATAATACTTGTTCCACACTTGGAAGATTTTCTCTCTTTTTAGCTTGGCAGCACCTACACTTTGGAAAATTTTGCCTATTGACATCAGATAGGCACCTTGGCTGCACACTTTTTGGTGTCTACTAAAAAATAAATTGTGCAGACAAACCTATCCAGACAAGTAGAAGTTAGCATGTGTTTTAATTATATTCTGGTTTTTTAAGAATACATTTGTCTTTTATTGACAATTTCAGTGTGTGGCTTTTTTTTTTGTAAACTACTTTGATGTTCTATTTACAGTAATAAACTTTGTTAAATAAAAAATAAAGATGTAAAATGTGTTTCCTTGACAGCGTTCTTCAGCTCCACCGAAATTATTGAACCTAAATTAGTCATATACATCAACTTAAACAGGTCCAACTTGGAGTAGAGCTAGCACTGGCTCTACCACTGCCAAATAACATGTGACAATACAAAACAACATGTGATAATAGCTGTACTACCACATCTCTGCTTTTGGAGAGAGCTCTTTCATGACTCCACACCCACTTGAGACATACTCTGCTTAGGAAGGAATCAACTTTCTATGCCAATCTGCAGTGAGGCTTGTTCGCACACATTCGGATAGTTACCACAGTACAGCATTTTCTAATCTGGGGTCTTAAGTGCCTGCTCTTTGTTTCTGTTACAGTGGTACCTCGGGTTGCATACGTTTCAGGTTACACATGTTTCAGGTTACAGATTCTGCTACCCCAGAAATATTGCTTCAGGTTAAGAACTTTGCATCAGGATGAGAACAGAAATCGTGTTCCAGTGGCGCGGCAGCAGCGGGAGGCCCCATTAGCTAAAGTTGTGCTTCAGGTTAAGAACAGTTTAGGTTAAGTACAGACCTCCGGAACGAATTAAGTACTTAACCCGAGGTACCACTGTATATATTATGCTACATACATCTTATACTACTCAAATGTGATGTTAACTCTATCCTTTTGGTAGCTAGGTGAAGCACCAAGTTTCTTAAATATCAAAAACTAAGAAAGAAAAGAAATGACTAAATTCTGCATCAGGGTCAAATTCTGTTACAGGAAAAAGAAATATGCAGACCATGCCAATATATGCAAATATGTTTTGCATCATTCTACAATAGCATGAAAACAACAAACTGAAAAGACCTACTCTGACTGCTAACATGTCACTAAACATGCACATAACTTTATCTTTACACAGGAAATAGGAACCTTTAAAAATGAAAACCACTATTTTTAGGATGCTAAATTCTTTGACAATACCAAGTGCGGTCATAAAACATGCAATGGCTAGATCAGGGATGAGGAAACTGTGGCCCTCCAGATGTTGTTGGACTCCAACCCCCATCATTCCTGACAAGACCAGGAAAGACCTTTCTTCCTGCCCTCTTCCATTGTGGGATGACCAAGAGGCAAAGCCAACTTATGCTCTCTGTCCAGTTGTTCTGCTGTCTACACAACAGAAAAATCTGAGAAGCGGCTACGTGAAGACGACTGGGAACTGCTGTGGTGGGGGAGAGCCTCAAACTACAAACAGCAGATTTCCAGCCCATCTTCTAGTGCTGACTGTGGAGCTGAGTTATGAGCAAAAAGCTCTTTTATTTCAAGAGCGAGAAAGAAACCCCAAATAGGTCAATAGTGTGTGGGCAGTACAACTAAGCCTAGCGTATGGTTGTAGACAATGTATTTGTGTGGAGTTGACAGAAGTCTTTTGTTACATAGTCCTGACAAACCCTATCAGACACTTTTGGGAGAGACAGTACTTCTGTACTGATGAGATTTGACAGTCTGACCTTTCCATAAGGGACATGGGAAGCCTGCATTGATGGGACTTGACAGATTTCTTTTTTAAAAAAATTTAAAAAACAGTTCACAAAGATCTAATGCTTTAACAATGCAGCCCCACAAAGGCACAGCTAGCACAGTAGTCTTTAATATGCACTGTTCTTAAGTGTAAAGGCAGATGCGACATTGTTTTATGCACTTCCTTAGCTTTGCAGAAGGCCTCTACAGATGTTGGGTCAAAGGAAATGCATAATTAATGTGCACAATGACATTTGTTCAAGGATTTAACTAAGACACAGTCACAACAGAGATCCTCCAAAATTTGCATTGCACAAAAAGCTTTATCGCACTGCAGAAGCGGAAGCAGCCCTCACTCGAAAGGGCAGGTCAATTTACTCACATGCTGGATCAATGCAGGAGGTACATTTTAAATGGTCAACTCATGGACTTTGTGTCTGTCCAGAAGACCACACCATGGGTATTTTGTCTGTATCATACCATGCTGGCAGGAAGGATGTGTGTTATCAGCATTCCCTCCATTTCTGACATTCGTTTTCGAACCTCGATACTTATGTAGCCAAAACAGCACCACCAACATGCAACAGGGAGGCATCAGCATCCTCATGAGAATCGAGAGGTTTGCAAAAGTAAAAAAAAATAATAATGTATTTTTAAAAACAGCTTTTGGAAAAAAAGCGAAGAGTGTGAAAGTGTATATGAGTAATCTGCAGGGTGGGGGCAGAAAGAGAATGCAGATAACTATCGCTCTTCAAATGGTGTGGCTTTCCTGTTCTGAGCAACCGGACTACTTTGAAGATGCAGATTCTATCACCTGACAGCCAACCTGATCTGCATTTTCAAGGTCTTCCAGGTGTTCCCTGGAACACCAGCTGCCTTTCTTTCTGATAAGGGAGAACTTTGAAGCCCCCCCCCCCCCCCGCAACAAGTTGTTGCTGGGCCCCATTATTGAATAATATTCTGTATTATTCAAATACAGAAGCATCTGTGTATAACCATTACCACCTTCCTGCTATGAGGAAATTTAAACCTTCAGACCAGGGTTTCCCAAACTGTGGGCCACAAGCTTCATTCAGGTGGTCCACAGCATGCCTGTGGATGTTGAAGATGGGAGACAGCACATACATTGCCCTGAATATTCATATTGATTTCTAATTGTATTTCTATTGCTTCTTTTAGTTCTTATATTGTATTTCACTTGAATTCTGTGGAATTAACAATTGCTACAGCAGGCAGAAAAATTGTTATATGGTTCGCTAAGACCCTCAGCAATTTTCATGTGGTCCACGGGGGGAAATGTTTGGGCCACTAATCTAAACAAGCAAAGGAAAAATAGGGATGGGCAGAAGTAAAGAAAGACAACAGTTGTGGAAAAAACAAAAAACAAAACTCCAACAAAATATGGCAACTAGGGAATGTGCCAAAGAGCAAATTCTTTTCTGAGATACATGAACAAACACTGAATCTTGTGCTTTCCTATTCAGTAACTATTATTTGTCTCCTCTCCTTCTACCAAAGAACTGAAAGCAACATTTTTATCTGTACCACTAGCCTGTAAGACAGGTTAGGCTGAAAGAAAGTGACTTCCCTAGGACTACCCAACAAGTTTAAGAGATGAAATATCTTGTTTTTAAATCCAAATCTACTCTTCTACTAACTGTACCATATTGGTTCACACACATATTCAAGCAAAAAGTTCAAAATATATGTACACACTCACAGAGTCTGAACTGGTGGTGATTGACTAACAGGAAAGGGTCTACCCTTTCTACTAAACAGGAAAGGATAAATTAAGTAGGTCTACCAGCAGATAATTTGGCTACACAACAGAACTTTTCTATTTTCTCTTTGGCCTTTGCCCCCAACCATAACCCCTATATCTGTTCAAGGGGTTCCTCCCAACCCTAAGGAGCAGATTTTTTTTTAAGTGACAACGCAGCAGAAATATATTATATAAGATTATAAAATTATTCAAGGAACTGAGTAAGTGGCAAGAGAGAATTTTGTCACTCTCATTCATGATACTAACATTTGTGGACATCCAATAAATTGATCAGCAACAGTCTCAGGAGGGAAAAAAAGCAAAGTACTGTATTTTTCGCTCTATAAGACGCACTTCCCCCTCCTAAAAAGTAAGGGGAAATGTGTGTGCATCTTATGGAGCGAATGCAGGCGGGAGGCTCTGCTCGGCGCTCCCTTTAAAGAGCAGCGTGGAGTGTGTGTGCGGCTCTTGCGGGCTTTTCCCCGAGGAGGGAGAAGGGCTGCCCTTCTCCCTCCTTGGGGAAAAGCCTGCAAGCGCTGCACGCACGCTCCGCGCGGCTTGTGAAAGGGAGCGCTGAACAGAGCCTGGGATTAATACAGGCTCTGCTCAGCGCTCCCTTTAAATAATACTTTTTTCCTTGCATTCCCCCTCTGGAAACTAGGTGTGTCTTATGGTCAAGTGTGTCTTATGGGGTGAAGAATACAGTACTTCTTCACACAGCCCATAAGCAGTTCATGGCACTCACTGCCACAGGACGTGACAATGACCACTAGCTTAGATAGCTTTCAAGGGGATTAAACAAAACATATGGAATCTTCCAACAGTTGTTAGGACAACATGCTGCGTGCCACTGAATATCAGCTGCTGGGGAACAACAGTAGGAGAGGGACATTGTCTTCATACCGATTGTGAGCTTTTTAGAAGATCTGGCTGCTCAGTGTGGGAAACAAGATGCTGAACCAAATGAACTTTTGGCTTGATCCAGCAGGACATAATCTTATTTTCATTTCTATAGCGCTTTCCCTTCCTTTCCCATTTCACAGTCCGCTCATACTATGTCTACAATATTTATCACCCAGCTACCTGTAAGTTACTTATCTAGATTACTCATAGTGAGCCATTTTTAGTGGCCTGCCAACCTCTTTAAACAAGGCACTTCTTACCCTTTGAAAATCACCACGTCTCACCCTGGTGTGGTGCCATTGTTAGGTCTTCGAGAGAAAACAGGAAGGAGTGCTGATAGGCAGCCACCAATATCACACTTATTTCCTAAACAACCCCCCTGCTCTGCTGAGTGTGCATGTGCATCTGCCTGCCTGGTGAGCATGTGTGCACATGTGCAAGTGAGCATGTGCTGGCAGTCGCGGTCACCACTGGAGGGGTGGCCAACCCGCAATGCAGAACTTGGGCTGAGAAAGGTTACCCACCCGTTATCTAGACATTAGTTTCCCTGCCATTGACAAGCTAACTGAGTTATTTAAAAGTTTTGCTAATGACTGAGGTTTCAGATGACACACCTGATATGTTCCAAAATTTCAGTTACTACACAGTGCTAAAATAACTCTAGACACAACTTACGGATTTCTTCAACAATATCCGGATCACATTCTTTGTATTTATCTATTTCTGCCTTTAATTGGTCTCTCTTCTGACGAAGGGCAGTAAGTTCCTTTATGAGTGCCGCACGTTCTGCCTGTGTTCAAAAATTAACCAGTATTCTTAAAAGGTGTCAATTACAACCTAAGTGTTGCGCTCTACCCTCTTTTCTCTCTAAGGATGCAAGCACCAGATCTAGAGCTATGACACTGAATCAACGAACCAGACTTTATACATATTTGGGCTAAGTGGCATTACCTGTAAAAAGTTCAAGCAGTTTTCAGTACAGTAAGGTCGTATCTTAAGTGTGATTACCGTATTTTTCACTCCATAAGACGCACTTTTCCCCCTCCAAAAATTAAGGGGAAATGTGTGCACATCTTATGGAGTGAATGCAGGCTCCATGGCTTCAGCGATAGCAACACGAAGCCTCCGAAGCGCAGTGGGGGCGCTCCCGCCGCGCTCCAGAGGCTTCGCGTTGCTTTCACTGAAGCCTGGATAGGGATAGGGATAGCCTGGATAGGGATAGCCGCCTGAAGCCTCCGGAGGCTTCGGGTTCCTTTTGCTAAAGCCAGGAGAGCAAGACTCTCCTGGCTTCAGGATAGCCACCCGAAGCCTCCGGAGCGCAGCGGGAACTCCCGCTGCACTCCGGAGGCTTCGGGTTGCTTTCACTGAAGCCAGAAGAGCACACCGATCCCTCTTGCTCTCCTGGCTTTGCTTCGCTGGAGAGGCGCTTCACAGCTTTCCCTCTCTGCGCAGCGTACCTTCAGCGAAGCGGGAGGAGAAATGGAAGGGGCTCCGTTTCTCCTGCCGCTTCGCTGAAGGGGCGCTGCGCAGAGAGGGAGAGATTTTTTTTTCTTGTTCTCCCCCTCTAAAACTAGGTGCGTCCTATGGTCGGGTGCTTCCTATAGAGCGAAAAATATGGTGACTTGTCTGATTTCAGCCTTGCATGGCTGAAATCCCAGTGATTAACCGAATGCAAAGGTGGAAAACTTAAAAGCTCCTTTTGAGCTGGGTTTTCCCAGCACAGAAAGAGCCTTCCAGATGGTCACACAGGGGTGGGTCCAAGGCAGTGGTTCAGGTATACATGATTTTGCATATATGTGCCAACCCCAGAACCTAACTCCAATGCAAGACATGATCGTACTGTATTATACTGCTGCATTTGGCAGCAACGTTGAAATAGCATCTAATAACATCATAGTTGCAAAAATGTTCTGGTGCAGAAGTAGGCACGTCCTGCCCTGAACATTTAACTTTTATTTGCAAGTGCAGTAAGCCTTAGTAAGAAAAGCATTTTAAAAAAATAATAAGAACAATATAAGACTTTCCCCCCCTTTCTTCCTATGCTTCTGCCCCTAATACAATACGAAGTTTTGCCTATGCCACCTGCTGCCACAAATGCACCCCAATTTTAAAAATAACATCCACCTTTAACACCCCAAAGTTTTCAGATTATGTTTTATTGTGGATACTTCAAATTCAGTAAAACTTACAGTGTCTTGGCGCCCAATTTTTGATTTCTCAATGCTTTCTTGTAAGCTTTTTTTCTTTTGGCTATATTCTGAGAACTGAAGGGAGAGAAGAAATAGAAGTCAAAACAATTTATTTTTAGTAAAAACCTCTTCATCTTTATATTTGACTGTACTGTTACAATTTTTCAGCTCAAGAAATAACAGAGTAAGTCTGCTACAGGCCTAACCTTCAATGATAAATCAGGATTCTGACCAAGACATGACTATTTCATAAACTCTCTTTATTCCTGAAGCATTTTAAATAGCAAAATAGGGTACAGGGAACATGGCCAACTTCTTTTTACACCCTCCTAAGGGAAAAGGCAGGGATATTAAATGGGTTAATTTGATGCACACCTAGTGTCAAGAAACAAGACTAGATAATCCCAAATTCAAAACACCCATCCTAGAGCTTGAGGAGCACTTCATTTCTTATAGATCACTTTCAGTATTTTGTCCTAGTTCTCACAAACAGATGAGGAAGGAAATCTAATTCTGGACTGTAGCACTTCAGACCACAAGTGCATCTTTAAGTATCCCAGCATGCAACATCAAGTATCTTGCCGTGGTGGCGATGGGATACCCTCATCTGCTTCAGATCAAGTGGTGGATCCTGTAGAGATTTGCCATAACAATTTCTTTTCATGAAAACTCCAATATGGGGGGGGGGGGGATTGCCTCTCCCACAATGTGAAATTTGCACATATAACCATTTATAGATATGACAGATCTGCTACACTGAAGCAACACATTTGTTCTGGGTGAAACAACAAAAATACCTACATACCAAAGGAGTACAACAACTGAATCACCAAGCTGAATACAACCCACCAGCCATGTACTGGGGCCAGTGAGCTTTTAAACTTCTTGTTATGGTATCTTCAAAACTGCATCAAGGTGGTTTATGAAACCACTGAAAGGTCGCCATAAACATCTGGTGGGTGTCAAGTTGTGCAGGCCTTCCAGATACCATGCATCAAAGACAGACGGGGGATTTAATGAAATGAACAGCAACTATATTTATTATGAATTCAAGTAGAGTTCATGTGAATACACTTACACAGCTCTTTCCAACATTAAAAAAAGACTAGATGGGATTCCAATGCACATTCATAGTTTATTAGCAGCTACTGTCAAAAAAGCACCATTGGCTAAGCAGTAACCTTACATGCTCCTAGGTTGCCCAGCAATTCAATTATCAACAAAATATAGTGCATATAATACTTATAATGCAGAGGCTATTGTGTTTCTAAGGTCTCAAGAAATCCTGCTTACATAGCACTTTTTCAGATTCATTCTTCCAGCACAAGAGTAAGAACAGTTCACAACACATTATTCAAATGACATTGCTAAGGTTCTCTTTTGTTGACTCACTGACAAGTACTTACAGCTCCCACTCTATCCACATCGCCTTTTATGGTGAAGCCTTTTAAAAAGGTGTCCTTCCACTGCAAAGATTTGCAGACCTCATCTCCTGTTTTTTTTCCTAGTCAAATGCAGAAACTCAGATACCCGCTTTCTGGATTCCAAAACTTTAAAGCAGACTAACATGAAATCTTCCCTTAAACTTGTTTTACAACTCTGCTTAGTAGTACAGTGGAACCTTGGTTGTCGAACTTAATCTGTTCGACTCCTGGAACCGTTCAAAAACCAAGACGCGGCTTCCAATTGGCCGCAGGAGCTTCCTGCACTCAAGCGGAAGCCGCGTTGGAAGTTCGGCTTCCAAAAAAAGTTCGCAAACCAGAACACTTACTTCCGGGTTTGCGGTGTTCAGGAGCCGATTTGTTCGGGAGCCAAGCCGTTCGACAACCAAGGTACCACTGTAGTAGAAAAGTTTCTACAAACCTCACTGCAGTGCTAAGAACACATATTAGAAGAAGAAGAAAGTTGTGATGAAATCAATGACCCTTTCTCCCAGATAGCCTTGTTTACGATCATGGTGTTGCTCACGCAAATGCAAGCCCTAAGTGCAGCCACTGAATAGTATTCCCTGCTATAAAGACCTTTTAAAGCTGTAACACACTTAATATTTTATAGCCAGGAAAACAATGTAAATATGGCATAAGGACATATTAAAACACACACAAACTGCAATGCTAAAGTAATCACAGCTGAGTTCTGACCACTGCTTTTTTTCTCCAGGGGGTACTCAAGGCTATGCAGTACCGGAACTCCCCCCCCCCCCCAAATAAAAGCTCTGGTTAAAAGTGTGGCATTTATTCTAACAACTTCATGGTGAGTACTGGCACCTTTTTTTCTAGAAGAAAAGCACTGGTTCTGACCACCATACAAATCCTATGTTCTTAACCACTTATAATTGTTTGCATACCTGCAATCTAGGAAGGCATGCACACATGCATACATCATAGAAATAAAATTAAAAAACTGACTGTTATGCCATGAATCTGGCCACATCCTCAGGAACAGGGAAATGTTAGTAGCCTGGTTTACACATTAAATCTAAACCACAGATAAAGCAAACTGGTTTAAAGTGAACACACAGGGAAACAAGCCAGAATCTGGTTTATCATGATGTCCAAACGTACTCCTAGTTTGTTTCTCTCCAAATAAACCATGAACGTTGCCAAGGTTTGTTCTTGGCTTAATGTTTGTGGTTTGTTTGGGGGAAACAAACCACAAGCCCAGGTTCCAATGTCACAAGCCAGACTCTGGCTTGCGTCCTGGAATTCCAGCAGGAGCAGGGAAGGACACATGCAACAAGTCTTGGTGCAACCCAAATAGCATCTAAGAGAGTTTCATTTTCATGTCCGCTGCTACTTTCCCTTTCCAGCAGACTCCACGACTTCAGTGTCAGTCAAAATCCCTCACCTCATTGGCTTCGGTTTATGTTCTATCTAGCCAGCTAATGCATTCTGGAGAACTCAAAAGCTTGCACACTATTTGTAACATTTCGGTTGCCCTAATAATGGTAATGCCCTACTATGTATTCCAGAAAAGAACCTGGCTTCAGCATTTAAATGCTAGTTGGTAAATGTAATCTAGTTTACAAGGAATTGTCTGGATCTATTGGGAAGAATTCAGTGCATTCATTTCATCAGCACAAGGACTTTTGGCTGCAGAACAGAACCTTCCCCCTCTCTCCTCTTCTCCCCCCCCCTTAATCTGTTCTGTTTTGGGGGGTTCTCAAGCCTCTGGAGCAGATTATGGGAGGTTGCACATGGAGAGAGCAAAATAAAGGAAGTTCCTGTTACACAAACAGAAATCCTTGTGGCAACGGAAAAAGTACACTGGATACCACCCGTAGCTCTGCAAGCAACTCTTAGACACCAGCTGCCCTCTACTTGTAGCAAGCAGACAATAACATCCAGATTAATACACTGGATTTGATGAGCAGTTCTGTCATAACTGCAGTAATACTTTTGATTAACTATATAGCGATATTCTACAACTGATCATTTTATCAGTGCAGTGTATCTCTTATTTTCTTATTTAATTAATTCTGCTCATGGCAATATATATGCAATTGCAAAAAGTGTGTGTGTGTTTTGCTTTGCCAGTTAGAAAACCTTACAGCTAGCAAACAAAAACTAATTAATTCAGGCAAAGTATTGCTTTTTATAGTAAGACAAAATTGGAACGGGAACATTTTTGTATATTGAAAAGGCAGAGCAAAGCCTCAGTGCCTCATAACTGAGCTCTCTGGCTTGGCCTGAGGGACAGATGGTTGGCTGTGAATTCTACATACACCAATTCACTTTTAAAAGAGGCAGCAGAGAATAAAAAGGAGAGCTTTAACTGCATCTACCCAAAATCTGCAACCATGTGTGATTTTGCATATCCATAATCCTCCCACATGCTTTACCTGGCACCAAATCCCATTTAGCATTTTGATGAGCTATTTTCTGTTCACTAGAGTTCCATAATCACCCGTCCATCTCCTCAGAAGTAAATCCAACTCAAGCTGCTATGGACTTACAACTGAAGACATTTTTGTTTCAACAACCTTTTTTCAGCTGGATTGGGGGGGAGAATGTTGTTTTAAAACCTATTTCAGTTGTTTTTATTGTAAATCACCTTGAAATCTATATATGAAATGTGATTCATAAAATCATCACCATCACCATGAGGATGGCAGGCTAGTTCTTAAAACTATGCATTGGAGCAGAGGTCTAAGTCACAAGAGGTCTTAATGTTAGGAGCAAAGTGAAGAGGTGTAGAACCTAAGCAATAGATATTATGCTAGAGTTTTGTTAGGGGAAGTCACCCTTGTCTAGGATTATCAGTCGCTCTACAGTATGTACCCAATCTACCAAGCAACCTGGAATGCAGACTGTGAATGAATTAAGCAATGTCTTCTAGCTCATACTGACAGCAGCAAACATGATGGAATTCTGCAATCCTAACTCAAAATTGCCTATTCACAGTACAACTATTACAGAACAACTAAACAGAAAGGTTTCCTATACTCTTGGGCTTGCTGCTTTCAACATTCTAGACATTCTGGCCCAGTTTAAAGCCCCCTTGGGAGTAAAAAAAGAGAAACAAGTCAGAGATTCCTCCATCTTGTATGTGAATTAGGCAAGCACCACGAACGCAAATGTTAGCTGCCCAGCTGTCATCTAGCTTGAGCTTTAGTTCCCATGTCCTCCTGTGCATCATCTTCTCTGTGTCTTTCACTGTTTGGCTGCAGTGCTCCTGATCTCCCCGTTTATGGTTCATTTTCCCACTGGTATACCTGCTTCTACTGAAAATGTACTTGCTACCCTGCACCCCAAACCTACAGCTAATCAGTTCACTCAAGGCTGTTCATGTGCTGGCTAGCCTCAGCACAGTCTGCTGTTAACTCCAAATGCCTAGGGGCAGCCCTCCTTTTCCACTTACAAACTTTTTTTTTCTGGCAAAGCTCCTGTGCTTTGAGAACTACAATGCAGGCAGAAATCCCACAATTAAACCGGTTCCCAGCATGAAGAAGCTATGACTGGATAAACATGACCTGCAAAATGTATGCCTGCGATGCAAGTGTTAAAAGCACAGAAACAGTGCGAAATCAATGACTGACAATACATTTTGGCATCTGAGGTGAACCACAAAATGGTCTTAGAATTAAACCCCAAAGTATAATTCTAAGACCCAAACAGGGCATGATCGGGTCTGTAGGGGTGTTTTTTTAAATATATATATATATATATATATATATATTTTACTCTACTTTAATTTGGCTGTTGGCCAGCGATCTACACTGATTACAGTTTGTCGTCATTCAAAAGTAGAATAATCCTAGGTTTTGTCTGGTCTTGGGTGGAATTGTGTTGAAGTATCTCATCTGCCAAAGGCTCAGGAAGGATGATTTGAGCTTAGTCACTTTCAGTCTGTTTCCTGTAAACGAAAGTGATTGTAATGTTTCTGAATACTCTTGAGAAGAGAGGCAAGATAAAGGTCTGAAAAACACATTTGTAACAAAAGTTCCATGTAAATTAATTAAAATGGATGGATGTTGTTGTTTAGTCGTTTAGTCGTGTCCGATTCTTCGTGACCCCATGGACCAGAGCACAACAGGCACTCCTCTCTTCCACTGCCTCCCGCAGTTTGGTCAAACTCATGCTGGTAGCTTCGAGAACACTGTCCAACCATCTTGTCCTCTGTCGCCCCCTTCTTCTTGTGCCTTCAATCTTTCCCAACATCAGGGTCTTTTCCAGGGAGTCTTCTCTTCTCATGAGGTAGCCAAAGTATTGGAGCCTCAGCTTCACGATCTGTCCTTCCAGTGAGCACTCAGGGCTGATTTCCTTAAGAATGGATAGGTTTGATCTTCTTGCAGTCCATGGGACTCTCAAGAGTCTCCTCCAGCACCATAATTCAAAAGCATCAATTCTTCGGTGATCAGCCTTCTTTATGGTCCAGCTCTCACTTCCATACATCACTACCGGGAAAACCATAGCTAGACTATACGGACCTTTGTCGGCAAGGTGATGTCTCTGCTTTATGGGTGGATAGGCTGCTATATTTCTAGAGTAAGGCTCACTAATTACCAGAAACACACAAATCAGGTGTTTTTGCTATTACCTTCCACATCACAGATGGCTTGATATAGGACATAATGCTCCAAAAATTGTGATTCTCCAGGAATATAGGGGGCCATTTCACTAAGTCAGAATGCACCCAGGTTTAGTCATACTGTTAAAAATTCCAAGGAGCAGAAAAAGTCTTGTTTTCCTGGTTGGGTGCAGATGAGTCAGACACCACTGCTGGTCCAAAATGTGCTGGGTGTGGTTCAGCAATTCCTCAAAGGCTAAAAAAATGTAGGGTTTTATAACAGCAGTTGCTGAATGGGTGTCTTTGAATACTGACAGAACTTTCTTTTGAGGGGAGTAAATCTTCCCAGTCTATGTATAAAGCATGAATTTGGTTGCATGTGGATAAAAACACATTTTAGCACATGTATCTTCTAAACCAAAGGCAACACAGAAATTTGTTGGTATGCCAAGCAGAACATTAAGGCCCAATTCAAATGCGGGGAATTTTTATTTTATTTTATTTTATTTTATTTTATTTTGCATATTGTACAGTCCTTTTTGGACTGTCACTTCTGATTGCGAACTGCAAGATCACATGTTTGAAAACTTCCTTATGAAAATGATTCCCTGTTTGTTGAAAGCTTGCACATCACGGCAAAACAAGGCCAAGGGAATCTCTGACCAGACACTTTGGGAGTTTAAATATTTCAGCCCCACGCCCCCAAACTCCTTGAAGCCAGTTTGAAACCTTCTCTGTAGTTTAGGCCCAGTTTGGTTTGCCAAGTCTGCAGCTCTCCTGGCTCTTTAGCCCACTAAATAGCATTTCCATATTTTCCTGCATCCCAAGGCCTCGTGCACAGCAGCAGCATCTCATGTGCCTGAACCATCCTCAAAATGTACCTCCAAGGGCTCCTGGGTGTTTACTAGTGTTGTCAGGAATTCTGGTGCTTGGGATTTTGCACCAGTGTCCTAGGACAGCATAGAGACGATGTTGCAAGGCTCTTCCAAGCTCCTGTTTGGACTACTGAAATGCACTGCAGGTGGGACTACCATTGAAGGCTGCTGACAAACTTCAATTATTTCAAAATAGAGCTTTGATTTTGCTAATTGCGACTGGAAAGTAAGAGTATTTATCAACTTCACTACTCCCACTCCACTTCCAGGCCCAATTTAACAGACTAGCTTTGACCTTTAATGCTTTGGGGGAGGGCCATAGGTCAGTGATATTCACCAGCAACTTCAAGTAGGCCTGGGAATGTCTTCTGGATGAAATCGCAACATCAATACAAGGAACACTGATCTAGAGCAGGCATGTCCAACCGGTCGATCACTATCTTGGGGCATCCCTGGTCGACTGTGTGTTCCAGATCAATTGGCCAAAAAAAAGGTCAACAACTGTAGGAGTAGATCGCAGTCTCTTGGGAGTTGGACATACCTGATCTAGAGAGACTAATCGGTCTGATTCCGTATAAAGCAGCTGCCCGTGTGACAAAGGTACCTTAAAGATCACCTGTCTCCACCTAATCTTCTGTTTAGCGAAGTTTTTTAATGTTTGATGTTTTATTGCATTTTTAATATTCTGTTGGCAGCCGCCCAGAGTGGCTGGGGAAACCCAGCCAGATGGGTGGAGTATTATTATTATTATTATTATTATTATTATTATTATTATATTTTTACTGAGGTCCTTCTCCAGGTGCCATCAATGGATGACAATTGGTATAAGACTCTTTTTAATGTTGGTACTTTGAGTTTACTTTGTTGTCATTTCAGCACCAGGTAATTTTATTCCAGCCCAGGTTTCTATTTCCTGATTTTTTTAAAAATAAATTGTTTTACCAGAGCCCATTCCAAATTGACCTGTGAGAAGGAGGGTGATTTAAGCACGCCTGGTTATAGAAACTGGTTATCAACTGACATTTATTCTGATATCAATTTACTATGACAGCACACTTCAATAAAGACACAACCAGCATACTAGGTTGCTTGTTATGTCAACATGCATTGCTTTAAACTCTCACTCCTGCCTCTGTGACTCATACACAGCTGTCCCCACTCCTAAGAAAAGTTCCTTTTTCTGTCCTTTAAGCAGTGCCCTATGAGTAGAGACTAGATTGCATTCTGTGTTCTGTACAGCATGTTGTTTATGAAAAGAAGTGGTAAATAATAAAAGCTGCAACAACGGAATCTTTGGGGGCACCTGTGCCATAAATCCAATAAGCATCAAATAGAAAATAACACAGTCACTGACATCTCATTAGACTATTTTACAATCCTGTAAGCCATACTCAAATGAGGCACACAATTAAGTTACTTTTCTGAAGAATTACATTGTGAGCCTGCAGGCAACACCAGTTGTAAAATTCTTTTTGTACAAGGCTTCGTTAGAGCCCGTATACAAATATTATGACAATATCCTCCCCCACGCTAGTAACTAATAGGTATACCTTAAACCTTATGTAACCTGATAAAAACATACTTAAGAAATGTTGTAACAGTCCTGTCTTCTTGAACTCTGCAGGATAACAGAGGTAGGTGGGGGTAGCCAACTGTTCTAACACAACTCACTATTCACAATGAACAAATCCTATATGCATGAATCTAATACAGGTTTTGCAGGAGCTTAAGGAAACCTTTAATCAAGAGAAACAGCAATATTAAAACAACAATGACACATTGGTCGGAACATTTACTCTTGAAGCTATAGCTGATCAGGCTGATCCACAACCTGCTGAAACTAATAGCTGAGTACCTAGTCCTGTTCTGTTAAATAAAATAACTTGAAGCATATACAAAGTAATGCATAAATGTATTTGGCACGTATTTAAAAAGCACCTGCCGCATTAATATTCTCCAACATTAAAGAATGATTAGCCGTGACACCCCACGGTTGGTACCCTATCCCAGGCATAGGCAAACTCGGCCCTCCAGATGTTTTGGGACTACAACTCCCATCATCCCTAGCTAACAGGACCAGTGGTCAGGGATGGTGGGAGTTGTAGTCCCAAAACATCTGGAGGGCCGAGTTTGCCTGTGCCTGCCCTATCCCCACACAATCTGAAAGCATGCAAGATTGTAAGGGAGCCTTGCTGGATTAAACCAATGGCACCATCTAGTCCAGTATCCTGTTCTCACAGTGGCCAATCTGTTGTCTACAGGAAGCCACAAACAGAACACCAAGACCAAAGTACCCTCCTCATTTGTCTTCCCTGGTTCCTGGTATTCAGTCATACTGCTTCCAAAACTGGATGCAGTACACAGCTATCATGGCTTGCCTTATCTTCTCTGAACTTGCCCAATACATTTTTTAAGCCATCTAAGTTGGTGGCCATCAGTACATCTGACGGGACTGGATGCCGGACGTTAACTTTGCACTGTCTGAAGAAGTGCTTTCTTTTGCCTGTCCTGAATCTTTAATTTGTCTGTCCTGTATATATTTCAACATTCATGGAATTTTATTTTTTGTTGCAGTGGCTGCACACTACCTTGACATTTTCATTGGGCAGCCACCATGATCCCAACATCTCTTTCTTGGTGCAGTCATGATCAGGATAGGTTTTATGGGATGTAAAGTTCAAAGATTTGCAGCAAAAACGCACTACAGCAAACACAGTGTCAGGGAACTGCCATCGGTTCAGGAGGGAGAGAGGAAAAGCCGAACGGATTATAGAGAGCCTCCAAGGATCGTGGGAAGCAGCTCCTCCTCAGCGGAGGAGAGTAACCACGCCTCCAGTGGAGAGGAGCTGCAGGGCTCAGAGGAGGCGAGGCGGTGCCAGGACACCTTGCCTGGGCAAAGCGGGGAGGAGAGGGGTCCTCCGTTACCCACGCCCTACTTGCGCAGTAAGCATCCGCGCAGAGAGGGGAGGCGCAGACTGGGCGTCAAGAAATTGCTTTGCTGGGGGAAATTTAGGAACCGCCCACTCACGGATTCTGCCAGCAATTGAGTCAGCCACGGGAGAGTGGTGCTCCGCACAGATAAGGTTAATTTTTGCAGCAAAAGCAAGGCTTCTGAGCCGAGCAGGGAGATATTTGCCTGCTTGCTCTCGAGCAACCCCTTGGAAACCTAACACATGGCAACACCTTCATCAAATTCAATCAGTTGAATTTAAATCTGTCACTTCTTAACAATTAGTCAACTAAAGCTTTACATTTAATCAAACAACCACCACGAAGCTTTTTATATCCAATAATCCTGTAAAAGAAGACTGGAAAGTGGAATAATTGTAGGCTACAGGATGGTGGTCTCTTCCCCCACTCACAGAGAACAAGAAGAAAGACCCCTAAAGCATATTTTCCTCCAGGTTCAGAGCACTAAACAGATCCTCGCCTCCCTGTGACCAGTATCCCTTTCCTCATTTTGCCACAGACAGTACAATGAACTGCTGTTAACGTATAGAAAGAAAATTCAGATATTTTTTTTCATTTCTGAAGTCACAAGAGATTTCTAAGTTGTTAGGAAGTAGTTTGAGCAAGCACTTAAAATGCCCCATTCTACAGGGCATTCATTCACTGAAAAATTAACTGCATTCATTCCATATGAAACTTAGAATTTCATTTCCTTAAAGGAACCAATACATCCCTGTATAATTTTCACTAGATTTCTGTGATAGTGGTGCTTTGTAATTACCAAAGTAATTTGGCTTAAGCTATCAGTGCTTTACTTTAGCTTGATTGGATTGTACACTATCCACGGTAGGGGAAAATACGAGTTTGAGATCATTTCCCAGAGAGAGGAATATTTCAATTTAATAATTATTTTATTGAAGAATCAACTAATTCTGTAGAAGGCTCAGCACAGATGGAACACACTGTTGTTCCTTTACAGTAGTAAAGAAATCAAGAACAGACCATGGGATTGTGTATTTCCTCCAACCTTCCTGTCAGGGAACTGCCATCAGTGCCGGAGGGAGAGAGCAAAATCCAGAGGGATTCCAGAGAGCGTCCTGGGATTGGGAGAGGCAGCCCATCTTCTGGGGAAGAGAATCAGCGTAGCACCAGTGGAGAAGGGGGGCAGATAGGGGAAGCGGCGAGGCGGTCCCATGACTCCTTGCCGGGGACCAGCGGGGAGAGTAGGGGTCCTCCGCTGCCTACACCCTCCTTGCGCAGAAGGCTTTCGCGCAGAGAGAGTAGGAGGAGACTAGGCGTCAAAGAGCTTCTTTGCTGGAAGAAGTTTAAGAAACGCCCACTGACGGATTCTGCCAGCGACTGAGACAGCCACGGGTGAGTGGCTGTCCGGACAGAAAAGGTTCACTCAGGCAACCCAGCCAGGTGTTTGCACCGGCTTACGCACGAGCAACCCCTAGAACCACTACAGCAATCCGTCAGTCCCTGACGTTGCTTGTGCGCAGCACCGGAGAGGCAGCATGATGAGCCAAACAGGGCCGGCCGGAGAGACAGAGCAAGAAGCCATGGTGCGAGGTCTGGTCGAGAGGAACCGAGACCTGGAGGCGCATGTCGCTACCCTGTCTGCGCGGCTGGAGGAGAGACGGGCTCAGGATGCACAGGTCAGAGCCACCCCGATAGGGAGGAAGGTCCCGGGGCTGGTACACAAGTTTGGTGGAAAGCCCCAAGACTACAATGCCTTCCGAACGGAAATTCAGTACGCTTTGGAATTGCAGAAAAATGACTTTGCTGATGACGGGGAGAGGGTGGCTTACATTGTTGGACATCTGCAGGATGGGGTGCACGAATGGATCAGGCCCTTGATGGCAACGGGGAATGACGCTTTGAAAGATCTTAAGAAATTCTACCAGGGAATGGACGCGATGTTCTCCAGCGAGATTGTGCAAAGCGTGACACGGAGGGAGTTGATGGGGTGCAAGCAGGGGAGCCTGTCCGTCAGAAACTACTGGTCGCGTTTTGCGATGTTAGTCCACAAGCTCGGGTGGGATCTGGACTCTGAACCAGTACAAATGTTGTTTGAAGCAGGTTTGGCCCCCGAAGTGAAAGACGAGTTGGCCCGAGCGCCCCGCCCGCGGTCGATGGATGAACTCACAAAGACTGTGCTTGCGATCGGTGTACACCAGGAAGCGCGGGCTCAGGAGAAGCGGGAGATAAGGGCGGAACGTTTCCATGACAACCGCATTCCGGAGATGCCGAGGGAGCCTTCCCAGGCGGCGGAGCCGATGGAAATTGATGGCGCGCGTGCGCGTGAAGTTTCAAACGCTGGTGAAGGTCGGAAAAAGGAGTGGAAAACTACCAAGAAGTGTTTCCTCTGTCAGCGACCGGGACATTTTGCAAAGGTCTGCCCTCAACGAAAAGCCTGGCAAGGCATGATGGGGGCTGCAGGCCACGACGATAAGGGGGAGGAAGAGCCGGTGCAGGGAAACGACAATGCCTGGCTGCCAACCAGCAGGGGCAGCAGCCAGGCCAGCAACCAATAGAAGTGCCCCAGCCTGACCCTCCCAAGGCAGCTATAGCCATAGAGGTGGTGCTAGAACTCCCAAATGGGCACCCCGTCAAAGTGGAGGGGCTGCTAGATTCTGGCAGCTCGTGTAATTTCTTCAGCAGAGACTTCACTCTGGAGCACCAGCTCCACCTGTTGCCACTAGATTTTCCCTTGCAGGTGACCACCATCGATGGCAGGGAACTCCTGGGAGGGGAAGTGACACACCAGACACCGCCAATGCGAATGAGTGTCTCCAGGCACACGGAAACCATTGCCTTTCACGTGGCCACGCTGGCAGGACCCCCAATCATACTGGGAATGAGCTGGCTGGCAATACATGACCCGGTGGTGTCATGGCATCAGCGGTCAGTCACCTTTGGGTCAGCTTACTGCTTAGAACACTGTCTGGGAGGGAAAGAACCAAGAAGGACTATGGCCAGGGTGGCTGGGGTGGCCCTGGAGCAAAAAAGGGAGGTGCCAACACAATATGCTGATTTGAAGGAGGTCTTCAGCGAGAGGGAGGCAGACAGACTGCCCCCCCACAGGCCATTTGACTGTCAAATCAACCTGCTTCCAGGGGCTCAGTTACTGGTGGGTAAGCTGTATGCCATGTCCGACCAGGAGATGCAGGAGTTGCGGCAGTTTATTGACAAGAACCTGAAGAGAGGTTTCCTAAGGGAATCAAAGGCGGTGGGGGGCAGTCCAGTGTTCTTTGTGGACAAATAAGAGACAAATCAGCCCAGATTAGTCGTGGATTACCGGGCCCTAAACCTGGTGTCAGAACCCGTGACTTTCCCAATGCTCAGGATTGACAATATTTTGACACATGTGACGCACGGGAAGATTTTTACCAAGCTGGACCTCAGGGGAACATACAATCTGATTAGGATAAGGGAGGGGGACGAATGGAAAACGACCATGTTCACCCCCCTGGGGACTTCTGAGTACTTAGTCATGCCATTTGGATTACAATCGGGGTCCACCTGCTTTCAAGCCTTCATGCACCATGTGTTGGGGCCCCTGCTGTACAAGAATTGCGTAGCCTTTTTGGATGACGTCTTAATCTATTCGGACAATGAAAAGCAACACGTCAGAGACGTCAGGGAGGTGCTACAGAGATTGAAGAAGCATCAGTTGTGGGTCAAGCTGGAAAAATGCCAATTCCACGCCAGGGAGGTCGAGTTCCTGGGGTACAGGTTGTCAGACAAAGGACTAGCCATGGTCCCAGGCAAAGTGAAGGCAGTGCTGGAATGGAAATCCCCCCAAAACAGAAAGGATGTGCAGAGGTTCCTAGGCTTCAGCAACTTCTACAGGAAGTTCATAAAGAACTTGGCTCACTTGACAGCGACCATAACGGATTGTCTTAGTAGCAAAAAGAAGTTCGCGTGGACAGAGGATGCGCAGCAATCCTTTGAAAAACTGAAGAAGGCGTTCGCCTCGGAAGAGCAGCTCCTGCACGTGGATCCGGAGAAGCCCATGAGACTGGAGACGGACGCGTCCGACCGCGCGATTGGAGCGGTCCTTTTGCAGCCCAGGGCCAAGCAGAACTGGAGGTCGTGTGCCTTTTTCTCTAGGAAGCTGAGCAAGTCGGAGCAAAACTACATGGTGTATGACCGAGAACTGCTTGCGATCTATGCGGCATTTTGGCAATGGAGACATCTATTAATAGGGGCGCGGCACAAGATCCAGGTCCATACTGACCACAAGAACTTGGAATACTGGCGGGCTGCGCGAGTGCTCAACGAGAGATAGAACGATTGGGTAGAGAAATTAGCTTGGGCTGAATTTGCGTACAATAAGGCGGAACACGTGTCCACGGGAATGAGCCCTTTCATGGCCAATTACGGGTGTCACCCCAGGGCCTTCCCGGGGCGGGGGGAGGAAGGATGGAGTGTACCTGCGGCTGAGCAATTGGTGGAAGAAATGGAGGCCTTACACCAGCAACTCAGGCTGAACTTGGAGCGGGCCAAGGAAGTTTACAAGAGGCAGGCGGACAGGCACCGTCGGAAGGGGGAGGCCATACGGGTGGGAGACCGGGTGTGGTTGTCATCCCAAGGGTTGCCCCTAAAGGGAGGGTGCAAGAAGTTGCAGCCTAGGCGGCTGGGGCCTTTTGAGGTAATACAGCAGGTTAACCCAGTGGCATTTAAACTCAAGTTGCCTGACAGCATGAAGATACATCCGGTGTTCCATAGGTCCCTACTTTCACCTTACAGGGAGGGGCGGGAATTCCCGGGATGGGAGGGAGGGGTTACCACCCACCCGCGGGTAGAGGAGAGGGAACACTGTAACGAAGCCACGGAAATACTTGATTCAAGGTGGCGAGGTCGCCAGGTAGAGTACTTGGTAGCCTGGGAGGGGGAACCTAGGTCTGAAAACACTTGGGTCCCTGCTGAATCAATCACTGACGGGTATCTGGTGGAAGAATTCCATGGTTTGTTCCCGGATAAGCCCAAACCATTAGCTAGATTCTGGGAGGAAGAATTTGGACCCACAGACGACGAAGGGGACTTTGTGGGTTTTCCTGCCTCCGAAGAGGAGGGAGGGGAGGTGTCCGAGGGAGAAGGATCAGACTGGGAGGTTCAACCAGCGGAAAGAAATCCGAGCGGATGGGAGGCTGGTTTTGAATCCTCAGAAGATGATGACAGTTCCTTCAGGGGATTCACCGCATCGTCGACCAAGGAGAGAGAGGAGGTTGTACCAGAAAATTGCGCCAGGGGTGGGGTGGGGGTCCTGAGGAGGAGGTGGATGTCAGGGAACTGCCATCAGTGCCGGAGGGAGAGTAAAATCCAGAGGGATTCCAGAGAGCGTCCTGGGATTGGGAGAGGCAGCCCATCTTCTGGGGAAGAGAATCAGCGTAGCACCAGTGGAGAAGGGGGGCAGATGGGGGAAGCGGCGAGGCGGTCCCATGACTCCTTGCCGGGGGCCAGCGGGGAGAGTAGAGGTCCTCCGCTGCCTACGCCCTCCTTGCGCAGAAGGCTTTCGCGCAGAGAGAGTAGGAGGAGACTAGGCGTCAAAGAGCTTCTTTGCTGGAAGAAGTTTAAGAAACGCCCACTGACGGATTCTGCCAGCGACTGAGACAGCCACGGGTGAGTGGCTGTCCGGACAGAAAAGGTTCACTCAGGCAACCCAGCCAGGTGTTTGCACCGGCTTACGCACGAGCAACCCCTAGAACCACTACACTTCCCTAAGGCACAAACTCTGCTTTTTGAAAAGAGACCATACATTGGATTATTCCTCCACCCCACGCCCTGCTGCCCTTAACTATGTATGCATCTAAGTTAATCATAGTTAAGACTATGAATGCTGAGGTCATAATCTAGAATTTAAACATCTTGGATGCAAAATGATTATTATGCCCAGTAAATATTTTAAGTGCTATCTATTAAGCATACAGCTCGAAACATATGCCTAGGGCCAAAGAACTAGGTTACATGCAGAGACATTCTGAAAGTCTTTGTGCCCTAAAGAACGGATTATAAATAGTTGTAATGAATAAATATTTGAGAGAAAAGGCCAGTGGCTTCAAATTATGTAACAGGCCAGGTTTACAACCACCAACATGTTGGTTTATTAACTGCGAGAATAGAAGAGGGGGAAATGTTACTTGAAATTATGCTGGCCTTCAGGCATCCCTCCATCCATGTGTGGTGGATGGCAGGTAGACTACAAACCTTGAATTACCTGATTCTGCAGTTCCTCCAGTTTACGCTTTCTTGCATGAAGAGCTTTACTTGGAAAAGCCCAAAAATAATTTGAAGTCCCAATCCTGTCCGTGTCCACCATACTATCATCGACTAAGCTCTGTAAGACCTCCTTCACCGACATAGCAGCTGTCAAGGACAAAAACACTGCATTAGAACACTTTTACTGGACATTGAGAACTCTGGCTAATTCTGAAACTATACTATATACTACAAATATGGTACTTGGGCAAATTCTGCCAGTCACTGCAGGACAGTATGGATTAAATTAGGCTTGCTGAGCATTAGCAAGTCCAGGCCCTACTCTTGAGCTTCCCATAGACTGGCAACTGTGAGAACAGGATGCTGCCCACTGACCTGACCCAGGAAGCTCATATTGCACTTTTAAGAGAATCTCTGCCACAAGGCATGAAAATTGTAACGTGATGGGAAGATAGTCGTGTGACATATTCCTCAGAAGGTGACATAAGACTCTACTCTAGCGGAATAACTGAGGGTGGTTCTATAGGGTATGCTACTGTCAGTACCAGTACAGTGGTACCTCGGGTTACATATGCTTCAGGTTACAGTCGCTTCAGGTTACAGATGCCGCTAACCCAAAAATAGTACCTCGGGTTAAGAAGTTTGCTTCAGGATAAGAACTGAAATCGTGCTCCGGCAGTGTGGCAGCAGTGGGAGGCCCCATTAGCTAAAGTGGTGCTTCAGGTTAAAAACAGTTTCAGGTTAAGAACGGACCTCCAGAACGAATTAAGTTCTTAACCCGAGGTGCCACTGTACCTTCTTTTTTAATTAATTTTTATTAAAGATTTCTTAGTGTACAAAAATATGTGCATTGTCTCTTTTTTCAAGTTGTGTTTTCTACAGATCACTTACATTTGTTGTGAGACATTAGTGTTGCATGCAGTATTTAGGTTGGGAAGAAAAGAGGGGGGAAAGAGGGGGAGGGAGCATAGGGTGGAGTGGAGTGGCAATGCTTCTATTTTTCTACTTAGTGTATGTGTGGGTTCTGTGTCAGCGTCATGTGTGCCTGTTCTCCTTCTATTCACTTGTTATATTTCCTTGGTGGTGAGAAAGGTTGGGATGGCCTGGGGTGTGCTTGGTTGTCTTTGGTTGGCTGTAGTGAGATTTGTTTATGTGTGTGAGTGTGTGGGTTTTTGGGTCAGGCTAGACATATTGATTTGTATGCTGTCAGCGGTTTATTGTTGTTGTCTTGTTGGGCTATGTATGTGATAAAGGGGAACCCAACCAGGGTGAAGGTGTCTTCTTCTATTTGTCCCCATGTCAGGTTCAGCTTATTGGTTAATTTTTCTTCTAGTAAGGCTATTTCCTATACTATTTGATACCATCGGACCATGTTTACTCCTGGCAGGTCTCTCCAGTCTGGCTATGATGCTTCTGGTTGCTGAGAGTAGGTAGGCTATGAGCTCTTTATAATGTGAGTGGGCATTAGTATCTTGGAAGATGTCAAGTGGCCACGTCCGTAGAGTTTCCAAGGGACTTATTGAACTCATTCAACAGCCATCGTTGCTAGGTCATTGTATTATTATTATTATTACTATTACTATTATTATTTATTAAATTAAACTCGAAGGGGTATTGTTTTTATATTCTACCTGTTCCAAGATAATTCTGAATAGTAGCATGATGCAAGTTTTATTTATTTGGGTATCTAGCCCTTGCCATCTTAAATCTCACAGCTCATTATAATTTATAAAATAAGCTAGTCAAAAGGAAATGCACACAAAGTCTGGGGCCTCTTGACATCCTAGCTCTAGTCTCCAAAATCAGCCCCAATTAAAAGTTATTTAGTGTATTGAATCAAGTTGTACTCTGGGTTGCCCACTAAAATGAATGATTCTACGTTAGTAATTTCTAATAATGTCAATTGGACACAACTCATCATATCTAGAGCAGGTATGGGGAATTTCTGGCTCTTGAAATGTTGTTGGCATACAATTCCCATCATCTCTGACTACTAGCCATGCAATTCCTGATTTAGATGTTGTTCAGAGTACAGAAAATTTGTAGAGTAAACCAATTTAAGACTTGTTTAAGCATTGCTGAAATTACCTCTCTATGTCCCCCTGCTGCGCAAATCTGGCACACAGATGACATAACCACAGCTGACATATTGCAGAGGGACACAGGGAATAGAATGGTCTCTTTGGCAGGTATGTCAGAAACAATTATATGCAACATACTTTGAATTCCTAAAATGGCTACAGAACCAAAAAAATTTAAGCATTCACCTTTTATTTTTTTAAAAAATCACTTGTCTGGCCAAAGAAGAAAACAACTCCCTTTCCCCAAAGCCCATTTTTAGCATTTCAATTATATATTAATTATGGAGCAAGAAGTGTTATATGTGTGTAGAAATTCCACACCAACAACAAGGTCAGTATGTTTTGCTTCTCCCTTGTCCCTCCCTTACAGCAACTATGGGGAACTATCCAGCTTGTAGGCCTAATTCAGTCCACTGGGTCTCTCCATTTGGTCCATCAGGCTGTTCTAGCCAAGCCACACCCACATCAGGTGTGAGGCATGCAAATAAGTGGTTGGGCCAAAGGGAGTCTGCAAGAACCACAGACCAGCCGATTGGCAACTCCTGCAAATACCTGTGCATAGCTTTCTGCAAGCACCGACAACCAGGTAAGTGTCAAGGCTTGCATAACTCCATACGTGGTGCTGTAAAAATCCCACCACTCAGCTAACTGACACCAAGACAAAAATGGGTTCCCTGGTGTGATTGTGAAAACAGGTGATTGATATGTGGGCACCCCCATCTACCTGCCAAACTTGGCCCATGTGGCAAGGGGTGGAAGGGAGAAGTAAGGATCTGCCTGATGATCAGATCCAGTTCGCTACCCCTCACCTACACCATGAAGAGCACAGCACTCGTATAGAAGAAGAAGAAGAGAAGAGTTTGGATTTGATATCCCGCCTTTCACTCCCCTTCAGGAGTCTCAAAGCGGCTAACATTCTCCTTTCCCTTCCTCCCCCACAACAAACACTCTGTGAGGTGAGTGGGGCTGAGAGACTTCAAGGAAGTGTGACTAGCCCAAGGTCACCCAGCAGCTGCATGTGGAGGAGCGGAGACACGAACCCGGTTCCCCAGATTACAAGACTACCGCTCTCAACCACTACGCCACACTGGCTCCTTACAATACTGCTATTTAGATCACGTTCTTAAAGTTTATGCGTGAACAGGATGTGATACATAGCTGTCAACGTTTTCCCTTTTTTAAGGGAAATTTCCTTATTCCAAATAGGATTCCTTGCAAGAAAAGGGAAAAGTTGACAGCTATGATGTGATACCCTTGCAAAACTGTTTGCTATTATGAGTAAAAGGTTGGTGGGAAATAAGTCTAGGTACTCACTGATTCCTTTCTCTTTTGGAGCAATTTTCTCAATGTCTTTTAGTTGGAATACATCTTTCTGTCACAAATAAAATAAAAATAACATACACATCATCCATAATCACACAATGACTCTGAAATTCCTTCAATTAATCTAAGGGCTTGTGGTTTTAAGAGTAACATTTATGACTCAGTGCGCTTTGCAGCTTACATAAGTTACTGCACCACATTACTGCTTTCACATATGGGAACTGGCTATCCTTCTGATTAATTTCCTACCTGCGCCTTTCTGGGAGCAACAGAAGCTCCCAGGAATTATCTAAGGTCATATTCCATACCGTACTGTACATTGAAAGCACTCTCATACCATTTTAGCAGTCATAGCTTTTCCCCAAAGAACCTTGAGAACTGTAGTTTGTCAAGGGTTCTAGGAAATGTAGTTCTTTGAGGGTAAATTACAGTTACCGGGCCTCCTAGGAGAAGACATGACTGTTAAAGCGGTATTAATGTAGTTTAAATGTATGGTGTGAATGTGATCTAAAACCACCTTACTTATTTGTGATCAAGACAAGTCTACACTTGCTACTGGGCAAATTGGAAACAGTAAATTATCCATACACACACACACACACACACACACATTTCATATATATATATATATGAAGTCTCAAGCATGAAGACATTTCTGCATTTTGGACAAACACCGACTCCCTTGGCCTAAAAAGTAAGATTAGCGCCGCACCCCATAGTCACCTTTGACTGGACTTAACCGTCTAGGGGTCATCTAGGTTTATGCAATTCAGAGCTACATACAGATTGATTTCTGAAAACATCTTGGAACATCTTACTTTAAAGAAAGAATGGAAAAGCTGCATCCCTTCAAAATGCTGCTGTACTCCAATTCCCACCAGCCTGTCAGCATGGCTAATGGTTGGGGATGATGGGAGCTGTAGTCCAAGAATGTGTGGGGTTTAAACATCTCTGCTTTAATTAATGCAGTTACAGATGGGTAGCCGTGTTGGTCTGCCATAGTCGAAGTAAAAAATTCTTTCCTGTAGCACCTTAAAGACCAACTAAGTTAGTTCTTGGTATAAGCTTTCGTGTGCATGCACACTTCTTCAGATACACTGAAACAGAAGTTACCAGATCCTTCTATATATTGAGAAGGTGGGGAGGGGTATTACTTAGAAGGGTGGTGGGAATCGGAGATTGGCAGATAGCTGAGATGAGCCTGTTGACGACTCTTAACGACTGTAATAGGTCTTACAGGAAAAGGCAAGGGGTGAGAAGGTGAGAAATGGCTTAGTCATGTATAATGAGATAAGAATCCGATGTCTCTGTTCAGACCAGGTTTCTCTATTGTTTTAAGTTTGGTAATGAGTTGTAATTCAGCAGCTTCTCTTTCCAGTCTATTTCTGAAATTCCTTTGTAGTAAAATTTCAGAAATAGACTGGAAAGAGAAGCTGCTGAATTACAACTCATTACCAAACTTAAAACAATAGAGAAACCTGGTCTGAACAGAGACATCGGATTCTTATCTCATTATACATGACTAAGCCATTTCTCACCTTCTCACCCCTTGCCTTTTCCTGTAAGACCTATTACAGTCGTTAAGAGTCGTCAACAGGCTCATCTCAGCTATCTGCCAATCTCCGATTCCCACCACCCTTCTAAGTAATACCCCTCCCCACCTTCTCAATATATAGAAGGATCTGGTAACTTCTGTTTCAGTGTATCTGAAGAAGTGTGCATGCACACGAAAGCTTATACCAAGAACTAACTTAGTTGGTCTTTAAGGTGCTACAGGAAAGAATTTTTTAATTAATGCAGTCCTGGTTGTCAACCACACAGGTAGCCAACTTTAATAGGTGCTCACCATACCAGAAGGAGAATGCAGGTCAAAGGCTCTCATACTGGTTTTGGTACAGCCAGCTCTCTGTGCAAGCTGAGAGTACACCCCACTGTAGTACACATCCTTTCTGACATTATGGGGGCTTCTGGCAGAAGCATTCAGTTTGCAGCAATCCGTTCTGGGCCAGCCCTACACACATTTGGCAACTGCATGTTTCAATTCTGGGTCAATACATGCTCACTGTGAAACATTCATAATGTTACCTACAACAACAAAGTATTACTTACTGTTTCAAAAAATATTTCCATCATCCGTGTTCTCTTCTCTTCAACACTCAGCCCCCTTTTCTTTGACTGAATAAGGGGAAAAACATGTTATATTGTCGTTTATATAAACAGAGTGCTTTGGCTCAAAAGCCCCCAAAGCAGTGAATAGAATATAAATACAAAAGAAAGATACAATAAAAAACAACCATCGAACTGCTCAGTAATACACATTAACTTCCTATGCCTCCCATATGGACTGTAAGTAGTGTTTTAGTTTGGGTTATAGTTATAAGCCTACTATGCAAGAACCTTCCACCTTGGCTTGAATCCAAATGAGTGAATTGGCTAAATCTCTGCTGGAAGGATAAAGCTCATAAATGGTGCTGAATTAAAAGATGGGAAAGAAAGGTGGCATGATACGTTATGAGGTCATGGTGTTACACCTGGTGTGGGTCTGACAACATAAGTCCATTAAGACTTTAATTGGTATTATTAGATTATATTGATTTTGGCCTATGTAGTCGATGAACTACTAAGACCTAATTACCAGGATATGCAGAATCAGTTTCTGTTCATGTTCAGCCCTTCAGAAGAAAAGCCTGCTGTGACAACCCCCCTTGAATAAAAATTGCATGCAATTCTGAGAATATGAGTGGGAATGCACATTCAGAGCGATCTCCTGGGTTTTATTTGCAGCAGTTGTTGGCACTTTTAATTTTTTTAAAGAAGCTTAGCAATTAGCTGTTACAAGGAAAGTCAAGGGTCGGAAGGGAACCCATAATGGTATGCCCAGGACTCTTGCTGCAAACTACATAACCTCTCCTTCCAAATACATTTGAATGAATCCTAAATATTCCTAGCCTGTCCTACACTGCAAACCTATACATGTCTATTCTGAATTCAGCGGGACACTCTTTCAGGTAAGCATATGATTCCACCATTCATTATGCACCACAAGCATTATCAAGCATGATGACCCATATTCAGAATATTGGCAGGCAGCACATTTAGGATGAGTAACAACATTTGAAACAATGACTAACACCACCTGCAATATAAGCTTCTTCTTTTTAAGTAAACTACCACAGAAGTAATTGTTTGCTTACTCCAAGCCTCTCTTCCCTTGCCTTTCTCATCTATGCCATGCCAAGAGATGGCATACAATAGGAAAATCTGAGACTTCCCAGAATAATCAATACATTTTGAATACTTGATACTTTTGCATCTACACGTCTCCTTAGAGAGTTGTTCACTTCCACTATTTTTCCCTCTCTCAACCCAAAAGCAGTGACAACCCAAAGCAGTGACAAGATGCAATATTAAGTTTCTGTCCTACAGAGAGTTCTGTTATACTTGCCTGGAAATGCTGACATCTACATGCTCTTTAACCCAGCGTGGTTTTACTTGTGATTCTCAGAATGTGTGAGAAGCAACAGAAGAAGAAGAGGAGTTTGGATTTGATATCCCGCTTTATCACTACCCTAAGGAGTCTCAAAGCAGCTAACATTCTCCTTTCCCTTCCTCCCCCACAACAAACACTCTGTGAGGTGAGTGGGGCTGAGAGACTTCAAAGAAGTGTGACTGGCCCAAGGTCACCCAGCAGCTGCATGTGGAAGAGCGGAGACGTGAACCCGGTTCCCCAGATTACGGATCTACCGCTCTTAACCACTACACCACACTGGCTCTCAGGTGTTATAAGTGTTAAAAACTCAGCAGCATGAGAACTTAAGCAGAGCTGCTGGCAGCAGGACCGAAGAGAGGTTGTGGTAACTGACCTGCTCAACCCAAACAGAGGTTTTTAACCCCTCATTTCATTTACTGAGCGGCGCTAGTCTGCAAGGTATTTCCTGCAGGTTCGTGGCACTGCAGTGTGGATAAGCAGCTGCATCTCTACTAGTTGTGCGCATGAAAGCCTACTATTTGCAAACCAGACAAAGAATAAGAATTAAAGTTTATCATATAGGATGCTGGTATTGTAAGTCAGCTTCCCACATCTTCCTGCGTGTCTTCCTTTTCATTGAAACTTACTTGTTGAGTATGTGCACTATAATCAAAGGCTATGGAGAAATGACCAACTGGTCATTCAAACTTATGCTATAGTCCATGCACAAAGACCAGGAGCTTGCTGCCTTTTGCTAGTATGCAAGCAGGTTTTGGGGGGAAATTTAAATATTTAGCCCACTCCCATCTCAAAAGCTTAACGTGAAAATATCATTAGAAATCCATACGAACATTTCATGCATTGGATGAGTAGTCTTCCAGCCATAAATCCACAGACCTTCCGGGGTCCCTCCGAATGAAACTCACTGACTGCTGGTGGTCCCCTGACCCCTTATACCTTGTCTGGTATAAACCACTATGAATGCCTCAATGGCACACTGCTGAATACAACTACAAAAAGGACACCTATCTCACCTGTTTATCTAGCTAATGTTTGCTTATCTCCCATCAAAATCAATGGCTGTCTTCAGAGAGACGTCACCCCCTCCCCGCCATTCTGACCGCAGGCACAATGACACAATTCACTGTCACTTTCAGCCCTAGCCTACCTCGAAGGGTTGTTGAGAGGACAACATGGAAGATAGTTCGGGGGGCTATCTTGGAAGAAGGGTGGGATATATCTATAGAGAGAGAGAGAGAGAGAGTAAAGGGACCCCTGACTATTAGGTCCAGTCACGACCGACTCTGGGGTTGCGGCACTCATCTCGCTTTACTGGCCGAGGGAGCCAGCGTACAGCTTCCGGGTCATGTGGCCAGCATGACTAAGCCGCTTCTGGCAAACCAGAGCAGCGCACGGAAATGCTGTTTACCTTCCTGCCAGAGTGGTACCTATTTATCTCCTTGCACTTTGACGTGCTTTCGAACTGCTAGGTGGGCAGGAGCTGGAACCGAGCAACAGGAGCTCACCCCGTCGTGAGGATTCGAACTGCCGACCTTCTGATCGGCAAGTCCTAGGTTCTGCGGTTTAAACTACAGCGCCACCCACATCCCTGCACACCAACCTAGATTGGTTTTAAAAAAGATTGGACAAATTCGTGGAGGAGGAGAGGGCTATCAATGACTACTAGCCACAATGGCTGTGCTCTGCCTCCCGGTATTCAGAAGCATGACTATTCAGGGACAGAGCAACGGGAGCTCACGATCGGCAAATCCTAGGCTCTGTGGTTTAACCCACAGCGCCACCTGCATCCCTTATATATACAGAGTATATATATAATGTGTGTGTGTGTGTGTGTGTGTGTGTGTGTGTACACACACACACACACACACACACTTTATATGGGAAAGATGTCCCACAAATATATGGGAAAGAAGTCCATTAATGTGGACTTTTTCTGAGGCAGCTGTGCTCTCATATAAAGCAAGGGAGCAGGAGAGCTACTTTAAAGGGTCGCCCCCTCCTCGCTGCGCCTGCCGAATAGTCGCCTGCGCCGACCCCGCGAGCAGCGCATTCCCCCCGCTCCACTGCAACCTGAACCCGCCCTCAGCCACAGCATCCCCGCCGCACAGGGAACCGGTTGGCAGCGCGGGAGGAGCCCGGCAAGAGCGCGGAGAGCCCAAGAGGCGGCGGCGGCGCTAGCTTACCATGTCTCTTCCTTCCCTCCCCGGATGGCGGGAATTTGAGTTTGAGGGGGAAGAGACGCCGACGCTGCTCCGCCCCCTCCCTCCCTCCCTCCCTGGTACGCTACCGCCACCTGGCGCCTTTAACGAGGTACTGCAGCCCCGCCGAGCCGGCCCTGCCCTTTATAACTCGCCACCGCCTCTCTCGCTCCACCCTTATCTCCATAGAGCTAGGAGGGAGAAAAGTGGGAGAGGCGCGCGCCAGAGAACACACTTCCGGGAACGTTTTCGCCGGCTTCCCTTAATCCCCCGCCCTCCCAAAATGGACGTCGCTGTAGCCAAGCTCTTGGCATCTCAGTTGCTGGGTTTGGATTGCAGATACGTTTGCTTGCTTGTTTTCCGTGGAGGGTTTCGGGGTTTTTCCCCCCGTTGTTTATTTGCTCTTCATTTGTTATTACGTTTTTAATGACCGCTGTTGGAACACAGTATCTTCCAAACTCGCAGTTAGTTAGTTAGTTAGTTAGTTAGCTAGCTAGCTATCTAAATAAAGTTATTAATAAGCCCACAATATAGACGCCTGAAACAAGGAACAAACGCGCAGCAAGATAAAACAGTAGCGCGTTTTCAGTCTGGAAAATAAAAGGACCACGCTTCAGCCGGCTTCCGGGACACTAATCTAACCTCCCCCCCCCCCCAGTCTATGTTCCGCAGCACTTTTTTGCACGGTGGTTTCTCCCTGCTCCTTACTCTACATCTGACAAGAGCGAGAAAACCTATCTGCAGTATTCTGCTATGCCTCCTGTGCAATCCCGCATAAGTAGTATGTCTACCTGCAAAGATTATGAAACACAGTTAATTCACACGAGAACCTTTGAAAGGATGTGGTGCTTCTTTTATTTAAAGATATTTATATACCACTTCACTGTAAATAAAACCTCTAAACAGCCGCAAACGCAGCTTGCGTCACTACCACAAATCATGCAGTAGGTGTTTCTGCATTTGGAGAATCGAAGGGGTCGTTTAGTCAGAATTAGCAATAGTGCTATCTACAGCATAAAAGTATGTTTGTTTCCACTACATGCTTCTTGTACATTGGTAAACCAACATAGTAATCCTAAAAGTCTCAAGTGCTACTTTACTCTTATAAAGAAAACTGGACTCTTACAGACTTTTCGCTACTTGGGCAAACAGGACACATAAAAACACTATCAGCTACTTACTGTACTATAAACCTCCAGTAGGTGCACTAGTAGCAGAGTTTCTCAGCCAGTTCACAGCTCCTATTTCAAATTTCATGCCGAACATGTGGATATCAGGGCCTGAAGTGGTGATCTTAGCACACCCTCTATGCCTTGGGTGTACATATGTGTGGAGACGACCTAATGTTCATTAGAATGCCTTCCTCTCTGCTTCTTTGTATATGTGTTATAAAATTATGTTCTTCAGTATACTGTATATTCTTCTTCTGCCCTATTAACAAGAAGTGCTCAACAAAACAACGCAAACAAATCAATACAACATTGTAAAAAAAAAAAAGGGAAACACACATTATTCATTTATTTTTATTTCTGGGGTTTGTGCATGATAAAAGGTACACATTTGACTGAATTTTCCTATTGTTCCAACACAAGGTATTTTCTTTTCAGCTTTCTCTGTTAGATAAAGCATAAAAATACCATGGCATACACAAAGCTAAACCTACACACAAACACTCTTCAATGAACACCTTTCATCCTCAGCCTTAACTAGACATAGTTTATATTTCTTCTCAACAAGAGAGGATGCATGGCTGTGGTGGGAAAGAAAAAAAAATTGACTTAAGATACTTCAGCATCGTTTTCAGAGAGTGCAAGACTTTATAGCATTCTTTAAACAAAACATATGAAACTGGCTTACAAAGCTGGAATGTACAAAAAAAGTCGTTCACTCCAAGGACTGGAAAGGTACAACATTATTGAACAATTCAGTTTCTAGCGCAGGGAGATTACAATACACGATGCACATTATGGAACATTCCCATGTCATAAAGCAAGAAAGCAAACCACCAGGGTTAAGGCTGTGTTGCTCACAAACATCCACTTAAGCGTGGTACATTCATTGGAAACTACCACCATTTTGGAATCATCCTATGCTAAATACAAACATCTTCCATACATTCTCCAAACACAGACCTTGAAAATCATTGCTCACAGTTCATCTTCAACAGCATTTTCAATGGACATTAACATTTTGTTTCTTACTGTCATCCATTAAAAAGAAAATTAAAAAATTCATTTCCTCACACAACAAGCATAACTTAATGGGCACTTGTTTTCATTATGGCAACACTAGATCCTTAGTCATCAAAGAAAAAAATCAGCTGTAAAGTTGAAAGCCCTGTAATGTTTACGAAGGACAACAACAATAGACAATATTTTTCTTGCTACTTTGCTGAAACTTTAAATCAGTGTAAAAACTTTACTAGTATTTATCAGTTTTCCTTTTTTACAGTTTAAAAAAATCATTCAATGTACAGTTTGCGAGTTTATTGAAAAATGAACTGACAACATTTTTAGGCTTATTTTTAGCAAGTGTTTACCTTAATAAACACATGTACTTGCACTGCTCGTGATGCATTTACTACTTATTACTCTACCTTTGGGCACCACTTAACAGAAGATGGACACTGCAAACATAAACCAGAATCACCAAAAAAACACCATGGGGCAACTTTTTACTACCAATCCATTTTAAGTCTGTAGTGCAGATGTGTCCTGGCTGTGGGTTTGGCAGTGTAAGTGGGGATGGGTCATGCCTTAGATCAGGGATTGGGAATGTGTGGCCCTTCATATGTTGCAATACAGATTGCATCATCTCTGATCGCTGGCCCATGGGGCTGATCGAAGTTAAGAGTCCAACAATATCAGCAGAGCCACAGGTGCCTTATCCCTGCCTTTGTAAACTCTGTAATTCTGGCAAATGTTTGCCCGGCCCCCAAAAAATGACTTTAAAAAAAGTTACATTTATACAATGGTTATTTTTCATTTCTTCCATCAGCTAACCAGGTATAGGGAAACAATTGTGAACAACTGGAAATTGGTGAGCAAGAAACATTTTGATTATTGCTAGCTAATTTTCAAACGCTCATTTTGCCCCCTGCTCAGTTAGCTGACGTTGCTAAGCTTTCAAAATATCATCTGGCAAAAACATGAAATTCAACAATGCTCCAGACTAGCACCAATTTGTAAATAGTGTGCATCGCCAACAGATTATAAATCTTAACAATTCATCAAGGAAGAACCAGGATCTTTTTTTAAAAAAAGTTAGATATTGAGGGAAAGGCCACATTACCCTTAACATATGTTAGCTTTGTTGTAAAGGAAATAAGCAATAATTAAAATTTGAGTTGGTAGTACATACAACATTACTAAGGTATTATTTACTAGGATTAAGAAACAATTACTTTAGGAAAGCATTTGAAGGACAATGTCTGCATGCATGAAATGGTCTCCAAGTGTGAATTTATAACAATTTAAGTTTGGATGCTTCCCTAATACAATTCACTGGGAAGGGCTCCTACAAAAATTCCATTGAGATGTGAGCACAGATCTTCACTTGAAGTGAAAAGGTATCATGATGGACAGTTGTGCTCCTAGATCCAGTTTAAGAAATTGCCGAACTAAGAACAGTAACATTCAAGTGAATATTTCCTTTTGTCATAAGAACATGTTTATAAAAGCATAAGCATCTAAAATTTTAAGCCAGATTGGTTTGACAATATGTTGTGAATTACGTCTATAGTAATAACATACTTAACAGTTTGTGAGTTCCTTTATATTAAAAGTTCAATAACAATTACGAGACAGCTTAAGGTTTTTTTGTTTTGTTTTTGCTTGCATGGCTTAATAAATACATATAAAATTGTAAATAGGATATCCCTTTTCACAAAGAATTTAAATAGATTTCAAGGTGGTTCAGTGTCTGAGACTAACAGCATGCAGTGTCTGTCTATTGCCTTTGCAGACACTAAAAAATATTAATCCAGGAACCATAAATTTAGATTCTTAACATTACTCATTTAAGTTTATTTTATAACAGTAAGTGAGAAGGAGTATAAGCCTTTAAACAGTGCTTATCTATTCCTTAGTTTGAAACAACCAACTTTTTAGCTACTGTATTGTGGGCAAAGTAGGTAATAATCTTCATTTTTGCAAGTCTTCTCATTATTTAAATGTTTTAAGGCTCTACCCACCCCAAAAGTGCAGGCTGGCTGATATTAAGATTCCACCCTGACAGGTCAAACTAAAGATCAAGAAGAAAAACGTAAAATTTGGGATTCACGAACCACACCATCAGGAATCTTCTTGCGTAAGGCCGGAGGCAATTCGTGACCCCACACTGCTGTCAAATGTATTTTTCTTCTCACTTGATGTAACAACGTAGGCAAAAGTGTATTTGATGGAAATAACTTAAGCAAAAGGAGAAAACACATTGCAAGCACTGAGGTGAATCTGATAATTATAAGTTGCAAGACTTGTATGTGGGAAGGGGAAGAGAGGGAAATAGACCCTTTCAGAACATTCTCTCATACACAGGGTTATGCACATTCCTGTTTGTTATCACCTACATTTATGCTCCTTGTTCTTTTGTTCCCCACACTACATGCACATATGAGGGAGGAAGTCATGAACAGTTTTTGAAATCCCTTTGTAGAACACTCTCGCACTCATAAGGATCTTCCAAGACTTGTTCAATTAATTCTGATGCTCAGTCTTTCTGGAATTCAAACAAATGCACACCTGCTTTGGTAACCCTTGGTTTTACCCAAAATGAAACAAACAAACAAAAAAACTGTCGACCACCAAACTCTCCTTTGGTTGTACAAGGCAGGCCCTCAGATGTGGTACATGTGTGGCTTATTATCCTATGTGAAAATGGGCAACTGGAACAAAGCAGATTGCTTTCATAAACCATAGCAAGAACCTGTCTGAAACACGGGTGTCAGGTGTGAAGCTAGCGAGGTTGACATAATGGCAATTAACTTCCTAATGAATCAGTACAGCGCTAATAGGAAACTGATTTTATGAAGTGCCAGCAGTAATCTATCCCTATTGGAATATATTCCCATATCTTTTTAGAAGTTTCAGATTTCCGGAAAAATCCCTACAACACACACTGACTGAGCAGTAGGAAAATTGATAAACATGTACATCAATCCCACAGAGGGCAAGAAGTTTGCATTGATTTTTATAGTGCTAGAAGTTAAGCTGTGTTAGGTCTGACAGGAAGGGCTAACCATATCTCTTTACTAAAAGAAACTACTCATTACAGTTACTAAGACTGAAGAATGTTACAAGTGTAATACTTACTAGCGCTATGCGATCTAGAAGACTCCCAGACTTCCTGCTGGGTTAAATAATGCTCTACAGTAACAATTTCCAAAAATGGAAGCTTTAAACAAGTGCTCCCATTCACATGTTAAATAAACGCTTTAGATCATGTTACTTTTAAAATTCGTTTCCCTCCTTCAGAACCTCACCCCCCCCCCAGTCAATTACATGAACGCCTGATCTACAAGCCGCAGTTCACATGTCTAGTATCCCATTGTCTCTAAATTCGGTGGGGAGGGAAGAGGGTCTTATTTATTAATCCTTATAATCAGTTCAGTGCGTAACGTATGAGGTGCAAGTCCTATGTAAACAAGGTAGGTTTGGAAATTAAAAAAAAAACAAAAACTGGAGACTCCTTCAGTATTAAAATTGAAATATTTAAGAAGTAGACATCCTACACACACAAAAAGATCTATGTTGGCCCTCAGAGGCTAGTAACTTCTTGAGCAGGAGCCACCGCAGCTGTTACTGTAAGTATCGATAGACTTTGAAGCAGTGATTGCCAGAGTCTGCAACTACAACATGACCATCTGAAGTAAGGGCCAAACCTTGCGGACCATAAAGTGGATCAGCGGATGTGTTAATATAGGATAAAAAGGATCCACTCCCATCAAAAACCTGCGAAAAAGGCAAAGAGAGAATGTCAGTCAAAGACAGTGAACTGTGGATACCTAGAAGCTAATATGCATAAATGCAGGCAGCCACGCAGATTCACATGAAGTAAATAGAATTGTAGAAGGTGGCAAAGTCACCAGCTACGACCCTATCTGCTGAAAGTCTGCCATGGTCACACCCAGACTAGACTGACATAATTTAATCTGCCTGAGGCTGTATTTAGAGATAGTTCACAGCCACCCAGAGTGGCTGGGGAAACCCAGTCAGATGGGCGGGTATAACAACAACCACCACAGGAATGCAGCTGCAAGGATGCTTGCTGGGACCTAGGCTCAGAGCATAGACACACCAATACTTTCTAATCATTTTCAGGCTTAATTTAAAGCACTGGCATTGCTCTTTAAAGCTCTAAACATTTTGGGAACAGGTTACCTGAAGGGCTGTCTGCACCCATAGAAAACTCTCAGACCTGCCTTTAAGAGCCACCAGACTGGTGGGCATCAGAGACAGAGCCTTTTCAACAGTGGCCCAAATAACCTTGGAATTCTCTCCCAGTACGTATGGCCCATCTTAATATAAATTTTAAAAAACTGTTTTGAACTCCATTCTCTTAAAAGTGCCCTGGGTTGGGTACTAAATGGCTTGAAACAGCTGCTGCTGTTCTTAAGTTTTTCTGTAATTGGGTTTTATAGGTATATTACAACTTGGTTTATGTAGTAATTATATTTTGTAAATTGCCTTAGGAGGGTTGTGTCCTGAAACGTAGAACATCCAAGTATTTTAAATTGAATCAATCTATTATCTATGCTCTGCCCTATCTAGTTGTCTGCTACCAGGTTAAAACAGGAAACACTTCCTGCTGTTGTTGTGTTTAGAGGCTTGGAGTTCTTAGAAATAAGAACCTGGACTCAGGTTATGCTTGTTAAGACTTAAGAGGTTTATTTTAGAATTTTTTCCTAACATACAGGCTGGCATTTCCCTTACGTTAAATCATTCTTTAATTCAGATCTTGTGTGTGAGTCCTTTTATTGGGTACAAGGGGAGATAAAGAGTAATATAATCATGAATTCAGACAATGCTTTGGGGTTTCCACTCCTCTCAGAAGGATGTGTTTAGATCCTAACATGGGCATACCTTTAATCCTGACATATGCTTCTTACCAGCTGAAGAGCACAAGTTCCCCTTCCCTTAACTACACAGCTACTCCATTACTCATTGATATTTTCTCTCCCTAGCACAATAAGGTGCAATGCTTATCTCAGAGGAAGAACGAGTTGGAAAGTCAATGGGACTCTTACTTCATTTGTAAATATGCAAGAGACTGTGTTGTAGTTGAACATTTTGGAGATGGGATGCTTGGACCCGAAGATGAGGAAACATCCCCATCCAAACAACATACATCATACTGAGCCAACTGACTTAAAAATCACTTGTTCACCTGTATTCGACTGTTTCCCCAGTCTGCTACAATAATATTTCCATTAGAATCTACAGCTACTCCTGTTGGAGCGTTGAACTGTCCATTCCCTTCTCCATTAGATCCAAATTTCAACATGAATTCACCTTCCTGGTTAAATACCTGAATAAATAAATAAAAAAAATCAAGACACAAATTATATAGTACTTGATGATGATGGTTAAGAGCCTAAAGCCAAAACTAAATAGTTATCATCCTCAGACGTATAAATCAAAACTTAATGGAAGACAAACATTCCCTTTCTGAGGCAACAGGAAGAAACCAAGTCATAGACAAAAATACAGTTAAACCAACCAAAAATGTCAGTACTGTCTGCAGAAGAAAATTATAGCAATCTGTGCAAGAAGGAACCAGCAAGTTGTTGTTTTGTAAAGCCTAAAATATTAAAGCCATCCTAAGCTGCTGACACACAATGGCTTAGCTGAACAAACAAGGGTCTTAAGTCTACTGTTGCTGTGCTACTGGGAGCTAAGCCATGGGGGCTTCGTGTTAAGTGTGAACCCGGACTCATTGCTTATCTCTCCCAAACAAAGCCTGTGTGGAAAGCCACAAACAAACCCTGGTTACAGTTCATTATTTGCTTGCAAGAAGAAATTATTCTCACACACACAAAAACCATTTTTTGTTTTTCTGTAACAGGATCCTATTGCAAACACATATAGGATTGCACTGCCCATCTCTGGATCAGGTCACATGTAGCAGCAAGCCATTGTTTGGTATTGCAGGCACAAGCTAGAATAAGCCATAGTGACTCAAGCTCGTGCATTCTCCCCTCCTTCTGTGTGGCTGGGAGAGTGGGTTTCCATCAGAATTGACTTTCACTTTCTCCTATTCTTATCATTGCAAGCAAACCAAAGATGGTGATTCAATGAGGGTGGGGAGCACCCAGGTTAATTTAAGAAGCCAGCTTCAAAGGAGCAGAGTTTGTAGCTGGCTTGTTTTGAAACAGGCCAGAATTAGTTATCAACCACTATCTTTGGTTTGCACACAATGGCAACCCAATTTAGGGAAAGTAAAGCTGCCAAGTCCTCCTCCCAGCTGCATATCAGAGTTTTTAGGGGTTTTTGAATGTTTTATGTAGTTTTATGTAGTTTTGTAGTAGTTTTATGTAGTTTTTCAATTTCATTGTTCTGCATGGGACAATAAAGATATCATATATCGTATATTGTATATCGTATATATATGAAGAGGGTGGGCATACGAGCCAAAGTCTCACTCATGCTCACTCCAACTCATGTCCATAGTGCTAAACCATGGTTAGCATTACACACTCATTTGTGCAATGCAGTTCCTTCTTATTCTTCTCTTCCCAACAGCCCTCTGTATGCTCCCAACATCTGTTCTGGAGGGTTGGGGTGTCCTCCAGAACAGATTTGTTGGGGAGGTGTTGGGGGGCCTGGAGGGTGGGAAGAGAAACTAGAAGTCCCATCATGCAAACATTTTTTTTTCAATTCCAAAAATTGAAAGATGCCCAGTATCACAGAATTAATGTCATGTATGCCCATTTTTAAACAAGAGCCCCAAATCCAATTTCCTAGTGCATCCTCCCTCCCACGTGGGGATTTCCTTTCACTGTAATCAGTAACATTCCCACGCATGGAGAGCTGAAGGGGGGGGGGGATTTGCTTTCCTAGCAATTTAAAATTAAACTGTTTCTGTTAGCTAATTGTTTGTTTGTTTATATATATGTGAATATATATATATATATATATATATATATATAACCAGAACCATAAGTATGCATGAAAGCTTGGCTTCATGACAACTTTATAATACAATCCATGCTTCTCAATAAAATTATATTTGCATGCTTCCATTTCCTTGTATTTTGGGTATGATACATAGTAGACTGTCCTGTGTAAATGAAATGTGGCAACATTTACATAGGAGTTAGCAGAAGGTCAAGGCCATTTTCTAGTTATACTACAAATCAGTGTGTCGAAAATATTCCCTGAGCTGCAAGGCCACAAAAATTACAGAGAAAGGTTTGGAAAGTTGCCCTTGCCCATTCCAGCATTGCTGGGGAAGCCAGAAGGAAGGGAGGATTTAGCTACAATCCTGGCCACAGTGTATTTTGAAAACCATGCGCTGGGCCATACCTTTGGAACCAGGAGCTTAATCCAGATCGGCTTTGAGTTCCCTTCCATTTTATTAGCAGGATGGCAATGAAATTTATTCCCCATTTTCAGTCAGATTTCTAACATACTGTATTTTATTTCCTTGTTTGCCAGAGCCTGTCCATAGAACTGAAAACCTCTGTTGTCATTAGGAAATCCTACATTGCTGAACAATTGCTGCTTCTCAGGGTGTATGTTTATTAAAATAGGAGCCCCCCCCCCTGCTGCTAAACTCTGCCAACAATCTACTTAGGGTCTCCCCTGTGGTCTTGCTTCCTTAATTGTAATCCAAAACCACAGGAACAGTTATTTCCTGCCTAATTCCAGAAGCCTATGAAAAACAGTCTCAATTCAAAATTGCCCATTTAGCTCCAACTTAAGAGTTATACTTCTCAGCTGTATGTAGATTGAAAGAAGCCCTATAATAGCCCAAGCCACATTTCACTTGCCCACGTGGGACTTGTGCCTTCCTGCTGCTCTTAGCTTTGTTCTACACATTACTTTTATCACAGAACCCACTTGGAAAGGTCTCTGTATGACTTCTGTAGGGTGTAGCAATGGTCACTGAGTGCAGGGTGGGAAGCAGGCAGACTGAGATCTATTGGTAGATCTCTGGGTGATTTGCAGTAGATGGACCAGGGTCCATCAAATTCCTCATTCCAGCTTTGTATAATGTAGCTTCCTATGCAGTCAATGGCACAGATGGCTTACTTCTATGTAGTAATTTTGCAATTATGTTAAGTGACCCAGAGTATCCTGAATACTTGGCACAAGAGTAACTTTCTCCAGGGGACAACTAGCATTTCAAAATGATGGTGTGAAAAGACTCCAAGAGCTCCTTTCTAGAGATCCAACTTCATACTTCTTAAATCAATTTAAAAGAACATACACAGCTTTATTTTAAAAGAGCAAAGCAAGAGACTTAATCCAAGTATTTCCCCACCTCTAAATGTAAACAATTATTTCTTGTTGGCTGATGCAGAACACCTGTGAATTTAACTACATATTGGGAGTAACGGCTTCAATGCATTATCAATGGGATTTTATATTTTATGAAGAAGTAACAGCATAGTACCTTGACCGAGTGGTTGTGGAAATCGGTAATAATAATTTCATTATTGTGGTTGACGGCTGCAAAATGAGGCCCTGTGATAAGGGAAGGAAGGAAGTTCAATGCAGGAAGAAAGATAAATCATGACAACAATATTTCAATCCATGTGAAGTAGCAGTTTGTATGTGGGTTCTGATCAAAATGGTTGATGTGGACCAATGCGCTAGCAGCATGCCTGACTGGAGGTGGCTCTGGAAAAGGCAACACCAGGTAGTGCTTCAAGGTTCCATTTTGAACTCTACATGTTGCTGCGTTCACTGTCACACGTTAACAGCTGAAGAACAACATAATCAGCTACAAACTCGAGAAAATTATGAACTTGGGCAACAGTACAAGTCCTCTAGAGAACAATAAATAAAAAGGGTTCTACCTGGCCAGCTTCAAAACCAGTTTGACTGGTTTCCACCCACTAAATGTTTAGTACAACTTTCAAGTTGAACAATAGACTACTTAAAATTTGTTTAACATCTGCAAGTGAGCATGCTTCTTGTTCTTGGTCATTCTGGCTCGGACTGATGGGAATTGGGGTCCAGCCAGATGTGGAGATCATCACATTGACTCCCTCTGTCTTAAAATGAGACATGATCAGCAAACCACAGGAGTCAGACCAGAGGAGTTTTGTTGTTCCTGAAAGACTGCTTCCCCTCACCCCAAAGGCCTAAGGAACAACTAGAGTGAAAATTACACCCACATTTCAGGGTTTTCACTGATTTTATATCTACTGCTTTTTGTATTTTTACTGTTGCTATGATAATTGCTTTCGTTGCTGATGTTTTTGATCTGTTTTATATTTGTTTTGAGGTTCTCCTTTGCAGGCCATCTTGAAAATCCAGATTAATAAAATGGGGTTGGGGTGGGGAGAGAGAATTACAGTTCCCAAGACTGTTTGGGAAAAGCAGTTTACCCCCCACATAGCTACAATTCCCAGCATCCTTAATAAACTGCAGTTCCCATTATTAGTTAAGCAAAATAATGTACTTTAAATGTATGGTATGCACTCAACCCATGTGTTTACTGAGCCCCTGTAGTACATTTTTTTAAAAAAGAAAAAGCAATTTTATGTCTCCTGTTTAGAAAAGCAAATACAACAGAGTCTCATGACAAACAAATTTATATATTATTTTTGTACTGTGTATTTTGGGTCTATGGACCACAATAAAGCTGTGTGTGTTTATTACTACATAATTGTTCATGGACTAGAGCAGTGGTATCTAAAGAGGGCCAGATTTGATGAAGTAACAGGCTGTGAGGCCCAATTTAGGATTGAAATTCAAGGGTTTTTGGGGATTTTACCCCAGGAAATAGACTGCCACAGGAGCTGGATTAAACTGACCGGTGGGCTGGATTAGGATTTTGGACATGCCTGGACTAGAGGGTTGCCATATTTCAAAATGTTGTTGAGCTTTTGTCAAAGTTTTGGCGATGTCCAGAAAATTATGGATGTGTGAAAGCACTAATGGACTACAGTCTACTTATTGTGTCTTGCTTACTGTGGTGAAGTTAGAGTGATGCTTTTTCAGCATGCTCAAATACACACACACGATCTGGATAAAAGAAAATGCATATTAGACAGCAACTGATACCTGCAAACTGCTTATCTCCATTGCCTCGGCTTCCAAACCTGGTTACTATTTTTCCATTTGGCTGGAAGATAAACACACAACATGCTTTGTTGTCCACCACAATGATGTGCCCATTGCGATCCACAGAAACACCTTTTGGTCCCATGAGCTTTCCAGATCCAATTTTTGTCTATAGGAGCAAAGAAAGAGATTAAAGTTGCTTCAAACATACACACATTTGGACTGCTGTAATGTTCCCTGGGTTTTTAGCTTTGCCACTATTCATACTTGGGAGAAGATTCTGTAGTAAATTAGTGCAAGAGATTGGTAGTAATGACTTTCATTGTGATCTCTGTTTGGCCCTCTGAAATCCCCTCAGGCCACAACACTCACTATCCCTGCTTTTGCACCCTTTTTGCCTGGCTAAAATGCAACCATTAACTCCGTTAATGACTCTTCTGGGCCTGGATGGAACCAGAGAGGGGTGTGAGAGTGTTGTAGAAAGTGGCCTAGTGTACAAAGGTAAAAATGTATATTTGTTACATTATCCACTTTTGCTTCTGGCACTCAGAAGGTTGCCCAGAACGGAATGAGACCCTCAGGTTGAAAAAAGGATTCCCACCCTGTATGATTTTAAGTCAATACCAGGGCAAATGTTTAGAGTCTTCACCACCCCCCTTCCCTCCATCTCAGAACAAACAAAATAATTTCATCTGCATGAATTTGCCCATCCTTTCCCACATCACCAACTGTTAGTTCTTCAGTCAAGAAATACAGAATCAATTCCCCAAGCCTTCAGAAAAATCGTTGGTTTACCAAACTATTACGTAATTTTAAAATGGCAGTGAGTTTCCTTGTATTTTTTAATTTGTACTTACCTTAAATTTTCCATCAGAGGAGAATATGCTAACCCACTTATTGTCATAGTCGGCAATAATGATGTCACCACAAGGATGCACAGCCACTCCCGTAGGCCGCTGCAACTGACCAGGGGACCTTCCCCGGATACCAAAACGACTCTTGAACTGGCCATCAGTGGAAAATATCTGTAATTTTCAAAAATAATTTTTTCACATAAGATGTATCCATGTATACACATCCATGAGATTAAAGGTGGGGTGCAGATTTAAATAAATGAATGAATTTTTAACTGGAAAGTGGCATTTGAGTCATTACGTGAACTTAACGCAGAATTATGAATCCTTCACTATCAAGTTCTTATAATCTTGACACTTCAGAGAACATGTTTCTTTTCCACATTTGATCAGTACTGTGTCCTTCCAAAACAATCCATTATGGGTAAAGAGAAGAAAAACAAGCATACCTGCACACACTGATTATTGCTGTCCGCTATTAATATTTTTCCATTTGTAGATGCAGCTACTCCCTGAAGATTTGTAAACTCCCCTTTGTTTCTCCCTTTGGTACCTAAAAGGAGATGTACATATAAAAACAATTAGGAAAGAAGTCAAGTACATGGCTGCAAAAACTCATTTCAACTCTGTAGGTCCAATCAGCAGTTTCATCATCAGGAGTCTAGTTGTATTGCACGGAAAGGGGCTTCACAATGGTTGGGGTAGAGAAAATAAACCATTATCATGAATATACAATATAAAGATCAAGAGGGGAAGGTCCACAGTCTCCAGAACAGGGGTGTCTGGGACTCTGGGGGAGCTGAGTGTGTTGCTCTCTCCTTTCTCCCCCACTATGGGCAGGGACTTCTGAGTCCAAGAGGGAATTCCAGCTGCCTTTCAAGATAATAAGGTTTTGGAATACGCCTTTGAGGGATGAGATAAACAAGCAGTCTTGTGACAGAAATATTGTTTTTGAATTATGAACTCCATAAGCAATACAGATGGGGTGATTCCCCCACCCAGAAGTGCATACAACAATTACTAAATACAATATTTTTGGCACAGAAAATTAGAGGGAGAGCCATCTAGTTAGGAAAGTCCAACTACAGTAGGACTAAGGCTCACTTACAACAAGCTTAACAATATTATGTGTGTTTTAACAAATTAAATAGAGTGAGATTATGATTTTGGGGGAACGTGAAGAGTGTGTGTATGAACTTAACAGTGCTTAGCTAACTTTTTGTTGCTATTTTTTAATGTTGTTAGTATTGTTTTACAGATTACAAAAGCCATACTGATTTGTTAATTATATGAATTTTGCTGTAATTTTGCTGTTCAGCTTCTTTTTTTAGTTGATGTTTTGTGAGTAGCGTTTTGTAGATTGCATCTGTTTTATATGATTCACACTGTATCTGTGATGTGCTATTATGTTTTATTGTCTTGTTGTTATTTATTGTTTGTAGGCCACTATGCATGTCTATGCCACTTTTCATTCAAATGAATATCCATCGATCAACCAACACCTCTGAGCTAGATAATGTCCTAGGGCAGGCATGGGAAACCAAGGACCCTCCAAAGGTTGCTGGACTACAGCTTCCATCATCTGGTCATGCTGGTTGCAGCTGATGGGAACCGGAGTCCAACAATTGCTTGAGCACCACAGGTTCTTCTCTCCTCTTAGTGTTGACACTTATCCTAAAACAATAGTTTCACGCACTCTGTTTGCAGCTGGACATTGCAATCCAAATAATTTAGAAGGCAAAGCACTCCATACCTACTCTGAAGATCAGGTCATCTTCAATGGGGTTCTCTTTCCTTTTGCCAGTGCTGTACATGCTAGCTGGTCTTTTCACAGCTTTCTGCTTCACATGTCCACTGCCAGGAGACTTCACACGCCTCTTAACTCCTTCGGTGGTAGGGGACACATCGGCCGACCTGATTACCTTGAGTTTGAACGGGCTGCCCCTGATATGCTGATCATAGAGTCTCAAGGAAAGGGTAAAGTCCCCTTCTTTCTGGACAGTATACAAAAATTCGTAAGTGCCATTTTTATTGTCAAGTATTTCTCCATCCGCCACACTCCCATCAGGCGTGCTGAGCTCAGCCGTGAGGTAAGCATTCCCAGATTTACAGAGCTCACCATCCTTGTCCTTGGTAGTGATGGTGACTGACATAGGCTGTCCTATCACCGTCTGCTTCAGTCCTTCACCTGTGGCCACTGTTTCAGAAGCGACAGCATTTGTGGTTAAAATAGTACCAAGATTATGAATGGACTTCTTCAGCCCATCCGTTTCCACTATGAAATCCAGTTGATCATTCTCACGAGGCTGCAGTGGGAAGTCGCGGACAGCCAGCTCGTTCAGCTTATCACTCATCTGCTTCTTAACAAGCAAGACTTCTGTCTCGGTTCCATGGTTGAGTGCTTGGGCTGTAAAGTTGCTACAACTCTTTATGTTTTCCTGACCTTCCAATAGGCTATCAAGCTGAGTCTGCAGGACCTGGATAAACAGAATGCTGTGGTTATATAGATTTGAGTTTTAAACCAAGTAGCCCAAAAAATAAATGAATGAATTCCCACCTATCATGGGAAATGTAGAGGTATGACCTTGAACAGAATAACGTTGCAGAAAATTTGTTGGGCTCTATTAAAACAAAACAAAACAAAACACCTGAATAGCATTGATCAAATAAGTGCTAAATTCTCTTGGATTATTATTATTATTTTTAAAAAAAGCTTCCAGTTTGGAGAGCTTTTGTTCATGGCATTATTTTGACATAAAACTAAACTGTTAGGTTTTTTTTTGTATTACATGAACAAGCCTTGGGCCAAACTGAAGACAGATAAACTTTTTCATATGAGGATATATGGAAAACATGCAGAACACTGTATTTCCTCCACTCCCCAAGATATGGACACTTAGCTTTTATAAGATTTTTACAACTATTTGACTAATAATATCCAGAAAAGAAAAGTAAAAAATGAAAATACAACCAATAACTATGAAACAACGATGCAATATAAAGGTTTTGTTGCCACTGTTTTTGTTTTTTTAATAAAAAAAAAACCCCGTAACAATTAAAAATATATCTCTGACTCAAGTGTTACATATCACTTCTGCATTTTTGTAAGGGAATTTTGTTGGATAAAATGAATTTGTTCAAGGATGTGCTGGATTAATTGTGTTCCCATGCCATTTCCTAGCCTCTCTCTCAGCTAAAGATTAGATTTCAGACATTGTTTCTCTCTTCACATACCCCACAAATGAAATAAATATGACTGAAAAGAACAAGGGTCTTACTTTATGTTTAAGGCCATAATTCACTTCCAATTCCATGAGCAACACACTCTTGCGGACATTTAAAGTCTTCTGGAGTTCATCAAAAGTGGAATGAATTTCATCTACAATGCTGGTCTTTTGGTTGGTCAGCTGATGTATAATTTCAGATAGGAAATGAAGTGCTGTATCTATCTCTGGAAGCCTGTTGGAAGCGTAAATCACAAGTGCTGTTTGAAATAGAATTGCCATAGTTCTTCCTTGTGACATCATGCAACAAGATTTTTATTCTTGGTGATCACAATGGGATAAAGATACAAATCAGATTTCAAGTGTTTCTTAGACAAATTCTGTTACAAAGACTTTATAGCACAAGGAAAAGGATGGAGAAAGAGGCAAGAGAAAGCAAGCTCAAGCACCCCTTTTGAAAGTTGTAGTTCTTTATATAACACAGTTATATAGTTCTCTCTACAGTGGTACCTCGGTTTTCAAACATAATCCGTTCTGGAAGACCGTTCGACTTCCAAAACATTCGAAAACCGAAAGCGGTCTGCAAATTTAATTGAGAAACACTCAGTGGAAGCCATTTGGCTTCTGAGGCGCATTCGGAAATGGATGCATTTACTTCTGGGTTTTCGGTAGTCGAAAACCAAAATGTTCAACTTTTGAGATGTTTGAAAACCAAGGTACCACTGTATTCTGCCTTTGAAAGCAGAGGCCCCTGGGAAGAACCCCTCCCTTGGAGATCTCGGAGCAGAGAGAGCAGGTGACAATGTCTGGGGTGTGAGGTCGGGGCTACTCCTACCACACTGTGTGTTAAAGCATGGACTTTGCAGAAGAGGTTCCATACCTTTTGTTGACAGCATCTAGCTGTGCTTGAAGCGAAGCCTTGTGTTGTTCTACTACATCTTTGAGAGGTACTGTGGGGTGCTCTGCATGCTCGCCTTCTGTACATTCCCGGCACATGGCTGTCTCACAAGACTGGCAGTAAAATTCCATCAGCTGATTACAGAGAGGGAGAGTGTGACTATCAGCAGAATACCAGTTTTTCCAAACAGAGACACACCATTTTGAATACTGAGCATGTCTACTCAGATACAAGCCCTATTGAATTCCCAGGTAAGCAGGGCAAGGATTGCAGCCTTAGTCCCACAGACTTCCATGGGCTTGCTTTTGAATAAATGTGCATTGGATTGTTCTGCTAATGCCCTGTGCTGGGAAAAAATTCTGCTACAAATCCTGCAAGCAAAAAAAGTCAACAGAATGGGATTTATGTGAAAAATAGCCATGTGAGCTGACGACTGGAATTCAAACCTATTGCACCATCAAACAAAATGTTTGCTTGTGATTAAAATGTTAAAAAGCAGTGATTATGTTTAATGCCATGGATTTATAGCTGTGGTTTGTATGAACCATTATGTTGAATTTTTCCCTACTTTTAAGAATCACAAATAAATACATACACAATTTAGGGTACTTGAAATTCCAAAAGGTACACTTACGGCTGTCATGTTCTTTCTCATGGCTGTCATTTTCTCACTATTTGGTTTCAGATAAAACTGTCATGCCTTGTGCTTTAGCAGTATTAAGTTACTTCACAAATGCCTAAGGCATTAGTGATGCACTCTGAATCACAAAGCAGAATGGCATCAGGTTTGCATATAATGAGGGCCATATTTTTGGCAGCCAAAAGCTTAACAGAGAGTGATCATTGCTGCTTAGGGCTGGCATTTAAAAGTTTACCAGAGGGAGAGAGCATCAGTTATTTTTCAAACTAAGCAAGAGAACATTAAAAGGAATTATATAAAAAGGACTTGGTGAAATAGAAATAGAAGCTTTTCATCTAACAAAGGATAAAACATTTTCACGTTCTTATTTCTAGTCTGCAACCTACAAAAGAAAAAGGACTGAATAAGTTTCCACAATCTGTTTAAGGTTGTTTTGAACGGCACTACTCTTACTTAGTGGAGTCTGGATACTTCAGAAAGATAAAGATACTTTGCATGTGCTCCCAAGATGGTTTGGATACCTCTTCAAGAAAGAAAGAAAGAAAAGAAAAGAAAAGAAAAGAAAAGAAAAGAAAGCAAACTCCATGCAATGAAGAACTGTCTCATTGAAGGAAAGCCTGGAACTTATTGCCTAAAACTAAGATGTTATGGTCCCAACAAGAATATATAGTTTGTAAGGAGTGGACCTTAGGGATCATAAATCTCCTGATTTGCAGATGGAAACCAGGTACATATGCTACCAGCCTACCTACAAGAAAGGTGTATCTTTGTCTTGTAATACAGGATTTTTTAAAGTCATATTAATTTATTTAATCAATTCATAAATTTCATACACCCTTTAATTGTAAAAAGCGGTTTACAGAAAGAAAAAAATAAAATCAAGAAAAAATCACAATCCTGCTTTGAGTGACACATTAACAGAAGGGGGCTTTTAGGAACAAAGGAGGACAATGATCATAATTGGAGGAGGGGAAGAGGAGAGAGCAGGGGAACATGGTGCTCTCCAGATTTCTGGCCTACAGTTCCCATCTTCCTTGACTGTAGGCCATGTTGGCTGAGGCTGATGGAAGCTGGAGGCCAATGACATCAGGAGGGCCATAAGTGTATAGCACTGTGTGTTACATCCAGGAGTCATGCTGCCAAGCACTTAATTGCATTTCAATTTTACGAAGAGCTTCCTAATCATGTGCAGCAATGCTTGCAATTCCGCTCACATTATATTGGCACCCTTTGAATGCAATATAGTGCTTCGTGATGCAACAACAAGGATGCCAACCCACCAGTTCAAGTGGAATAATGACATAATTCTGCCCATATGCTCCATTTATTCCCAAGGACCCTTTTTAGCATATGTGCCCTACGCAGATTTTTCATCTTTCAGTGCCACTGATTACCATAACTGGAAAACAATTGTGCCAGGTGGTGTAAAGCTGAATCTAATAATATTTCTCTTGAATGATTTTTGTCCACATGCAGGCTATGACCTGCTATCAGAAAGGAATACTCCCAAACCTTGTACCTAGGCCAGATTAGCTAAGAACTTGCTGGGAAAGGGATTGCTTTCCCTTCTGTTCAAGGGCAGACTTGGGGAATATTTTACAATATGAGCCCAAAATTGGCACCCCCCAAATGGATCTTCTCAGTTATGGAGCTTATCAAGTTTGCATGCCCTGTACTGGTGAACAACCCACACCACCCTAAATCTGATGTTGTTCTGTTTTGTTTGCTTTGTTGCTCTGGAAATATTTGCTCTGTAGACACCTCCTGCAGTTCACTTGCTTCCTAATTTACCTATTATGATCTGGATTGCCTAAGTCAGCCTTCCACAGCAAAGTGTTTTCCAGATGCTTCTTAGGGTCCCACCTCCACCCACCCTGATGATTGGCAATGCTGGCTGGGGCTGATGGGGAGCTGCAATTCAACAACATCTGAAGTGCACCAGCTTGGTAAAGATTGAAAATAGACTGATGATAGGAAAGGACTCACAACAGTGGTGGTAACGGAGAAGGAAATGGAATTTCAACTCAATGAATACTTGATTTCATTTATGGATGAAAAGAAGAGCAAAAGTAGCAATACACCTTTTGAATTATAGACAGCTGCTTTCACTTAAAACTAAAATTGATGTACAAAATACAGCTTAAATGAATTATAGAACATTAACATCTCATCTTGATAGCCAGAAAGCACATTTACTAACCACCATGATCAATATCATGACATGTCAATGCAATGCCCTACAAAACAAAAACATAACCAAAACTATCAATATTGGGCTGACTGAGAGTTAATTTGATGCCACACACAAATTCATCCCAATTCACTCTCTCTAGTACAGTATCCAATGAAAGCATTCAATCGATTGAATAAAATCTATCAAGCAAATGATTTATGTTGTCATTGCAGAAATTAATAAATCATTTGCAAGTCCAATAGTCCCCAACTTTCATTTCAGGGTGAGCCACTGAAAATTGCCATTTCCCTGCCAAATAAATTGATGAAGCCTTATTTATAGGCACCTAATCCACTTACATTTCCTTCATGATTGGGGCAGGAGAGTGGCTTCCCTGCAGCAACAGCTGTGACAGTCTCCAAGATGGAAGACTCCTCAATGCTATTGTCTGGAGTTCGCTGCAGGACATCCATCAGGTTGGTGATGAAGAAGTTGTTCTGAAGAGCAGAAACCCCTTTCTCTGGCAAGATGGACGTTTGGCGGCACACTGGGCAAGAAAGGGTTAAGCTGTGGGCTGGAATGTAATTCTGTAGGCACCTAATGAGGATGGTAAAAAGATAAGCCAGTATCAAAAGCAAAAAGTAAACTGTGTTGTTTGCGATTTCCTAGTAGGAGAATAGAAGAATAATCATGAACACAGCTTTACTTTTTCACATTTTGCAACTCATATCAAGAGGGAAGAACAAAACACTCTGACAGCCTTCCCAACATGTTGCCCTCCAGAAGTTATTGGATCCCAACTCTCATCAGGCCCAGCCAGCTTGGCCAATGGATTGGAGTTGTAGTACAGCAACATCTGGACAGCCACAGGTGGGAGTGAGCGCTAGGGGGTTCTACCTAAATAAAAAGGCAATGATGTAGTGAGATGACTGGAGACGGTCTAAACCATAGCTGTCAAGCGTCCCTTATTTGGCGGGACAGTCCCTTATCCCAGCGCCATGTCCCGCTGCTGTCCCTTATTGATGAGGCTTCATTTGGCTGCTGGCTGGGCTTTCTGCCTTTGGCTCAAAGGGGCTCAGAAGTTAAACATACCTGTGCCCAGAAAATCCCTTATTTTGGCTGCTGATCCCTTATTTTTGAGGCTGCTGGTCCCTTATTTTCAAATCTGTAAGTTGACAGCTATGGTCTAAACCGCAGAAAAGGTGGGAAGGAATTAGTACAAGAAGAAGAGATTGCCTCCAGGCTGCACTATCAAAACAGCAACTTTTTCCAGAGAGCAGATTTTGGTATGGCAGAAGCTTTGTTTCTTGTGGTGTACCCACTCATTCTTATTAGGACACTGTCACCTGTGGCTTATATCTATACACCACCTAAATCTGCACAATCTGAGAACAGAGATAGTAGTAGATAAGAGTGCAGAAAACAAGCAATGCATTTTAAACGCTCCTTTAAAAAACACGAATAATTATGACTCCTGTGGACAGCCTTAGCTTCTACTCACAGGAATTACTTCCTGACCCTACAGTCTTGCGCTGTGAAGAGTGCTCTTCTCCACAACCATTATAGGTTACAAGAGCATCTTTTCATCTGCTTGTTCTCACGCTCTGCTCCAAAGCTTGGGGGGGAAACACTGCAATGTATCACTTGCCATTTTCATCTTACATTAATAAAAGCAACAACAGCATTATGGCTATTCAAATTGTTTTCCAGGCTCCACGTCACAGGATGATGAACCATTCTGGAGGGTTATTCTTACAGTCACCTTAGCTTTTGTGAGGGAAAAGCCCAGCCTTTACTGACTTCTAAGTGCTGCAGCCCGTGGTGAGGCAATTATGTGCATCTGTCACCACAGGCTGTTTTAAGCCCAGGTTTGGCTTTGGGCCCATCACTCTGAGCATTTGCACTAGCGTGCCAAAAGATGAATCCAGACAAAAATCAGCCCATGGCGGCAAATGCATACGACTACCTTTCAGGCTAAAGCGGATTCTAATGTAATACACCAAGAAAACCTGAGCTCTTTTCTAAAATGTATAGAAAGATAAGGGTCATTAGCAGCGCTGCATTCGAAACATTAAAAAAGAACAAAGCAAATGCTTATGGAACATGGTAGACTAAGCAGTCTAACAAAATGAAAACAGACAAACCATGAAAAGCCAAAAGCAGAAATGGTGGAAATGTCGTTTCCACTTTCAGACAGCGCTGCAGCATTTTTTTAAAGGATAAGGCTTCTCTGCTTCTTTTCCTGGAAAGGAAACGCAATGTAGGGAAAAATGCCACCGGTTCAAGTCCTGCATATCTTCTAGCTGCAACCTGGTGCCCTCCATATGTTGTTGGATTACATTTTCCATCAGCCCCAGGCAGCAAGGCCATGCCAGCTGGGACTGATAGGAGTTGTAGGCCAAAGTCCTGAATCATCTAATCTCTGGCACTTTATGTTCAGATATTGCATCCTTCAGTTCTGAACGTGTTCCACTTGGAACCAAGCTCTACTCATGCTGAAGAAATCTACTTTTAAGCTAAATGGGCTAAGTTTCATTGCCTAAATTCAGATCAAATATCCCAGTAAGAAATTATTGCTACCACCCTTTTATGTGTAATTGTATTGCTGACATGGAAGGCCATACCTTAAAAATAAAAACAGGCTGAACATTCACAATAAAGACAGAATTGTTTACCAAAAGAGCACAGATTACTTTTGCAATACAGAAATATCTGAATCCTGTCTTTCTTCTTATAAATCAAAATGAGCCCAGGGGCATTTTACCTTCCTACTCATTAAGTTTTATATTTCAGGAGAACTTGTGGACTGGATTGAGGGGTTCATTGAATTAACAGTGTAACTCTAGACATCTGGGAACAGATCACTGTGGCAATCCAGACAGACAAGCCAGCTGTAATGCACTTTTGGTTGGGGGAAACAGAAACCATCCTCTTACCTCTCACAGAAAGTGTGCAGACAGGGGAGTACTTTGGGATTCTTGTAACGGTCCAGGCATATGCTGCAGATCAGAAATTGTTTGTCAATCTGACGCACCACAGGACTTGGGATGTTGGCGCCTTCACTGGCCATCCTAGACCACTGACATGTGGGTCCTGTTCTCTTTTGCCCTGCACGCTGCTGAAAGGTTCAAGCAAACAACAGCATTTTAGAAGCCGTGGGGAACTGACTTCCTGTTAACAATGGATCCCAGTGGGTTTCATCCCGATTCAAGATTTATAAGAAGGCAGTGCGTAGTGCTTGGAAATGCTACACTATAAATACTTGCTTTAAAAGCATCTGGGCAGATTGCCAAGGCAAAAAAACTACTACAATGCATTAGCTTCTAAAATTCATTCTTTATATTTATATCCTGTTCCCACTATCTTCCCATCCAAGAACTGACAAGGCTAAAACCTGGCCATACTTTTGTGATATCGAGTATTAGAAAAAGGGTGCCCTAACCAACTGAACATGCTTTCAGATTGGATGGGTGTACATTTCTAAGGCTATAGAATGAGCATAGGTCACTGGTGGAGCACATGAGTTGCATAGAGTAGGTTGGATTTCTGCCATCACCACTTGAAAGAATCGGATAACATGTGGTGCAAAATACACCTCTCTGTTTTTGACCTTCCCATATTTCTAAGACACTCTCACCAATATAATATTGCATACATCATCGGCTACAGCTGTACACCAGTGGCTGGCCGTGCTGTTAGACCTCATAGTCTGCAGTTAATAGGAAGAACATAGTAGTCAGACCATCTATATCAGTGCAGTCTAAATCTGAAGTAAGAAACCATTTTCATGCTGAAAATCACATTACTGCCGCTGTAGAATGTATTTGAGGGCCACATTCCATTAGCAGGAAGGTAAGACTCAGTCACACAGAGTTAAAACACAGATCTCTTTCTCACACAGCTTTTGCCCATGGAAACAAAGGCATATATTTGACTAAGTAACTCCATTCATATGCTATCTTTCATTTCCCCCATAAACCCTTCTTTTAGACAAAGCTAGTTAAAAATAAAGACAAAAGCTTTCCAACAGCCTTACTGCACAAAAGCCAAACAGGACACAGTAATACCAGCAGAAGAAGGTAAACATCATCTTTGCACATATGAACTGTAAGTTGTTCCTTGGATTTATGGAAAGCCTCAAACTTCAAAATGCAATTGCATCTCAAAAATTGCATGCCTGCAATTGCAAAGCATCAATTGCAAACCACATAAATATTTCATTTCCATTCTACAGCAAGTGCAATTAAGCAAAATAGGCATAATACATATAGAACCTAACAAGATATATAATGCTTTTCAACAAAGACAACATAAATTCCCTATACCAGCTAGTGGTTAGCATGTTGAACTAGGAATGGAGAGAGAGATGGGTTCAAACCTCTACTCAGCCATCAAGCTGACTGGACAGCCGTTACCTCTTAGCCCCAGGGGTGGCTAACCTCTTGATGTTGTTGGACATGTTGTAAGTCCCATCAGACCCAGCCAGCATGGCCAATAATCAGGGATGATGGGAGTTGTAGTCCAAGAGTAGCTGGAGGGTCACATGTTAGCAAGGGGAAACCACATATGCCACTCTGAGCTATTGGAAGAGCAAGATAATAATAATAACAATAACAATAATAATAATAATTTATTATTTATTATTTATACCCCGCCCATCTGGCTGGGCTTCCCCAGCCACTCTGGGCGGCTTCCAAAAAAATATTAAAATACTATAATACATCAAACATTAAAAGCTTCCCTAAACAGGGCTGCCTTCAGATGTCTTCTAAAAGTCTGGTAGTTGTTGTTCATAGTCTTCAAATAGAGGACATATCAGATATTAAACTGATAAGAACAGATACTACACTTGATCTCATCCCAAAGGCCGAGAAGCGATAGAAATGGAATAAATATTTTTTTGCCTGTGCACAGAAACCAACACCTTTTACTATTTCCTTCTTCCTAAGTCACATTCAGGTTTTGTTTTAGCTGCAGTTGAAAAACTTGAGTAGGGAAATGAATGGATGCACATGCACCAGCCACACCCCCAAAGTCCCCATTGACTCAGCTTTTGACCTTTCCACAATCAGCTTCACCATACAGCGTAGGCTTTCATGCACATTCAACTGAATTACTTAGCAGCCTCCCTCCAGGGAACCCTGAGAACATAGAGCTACCAATTAGAAGGATGCTTTTAAGCACACACACCCAAACATGCCCAGAATCCTCTTTCAGACTTGAATGGATTTGACTGGGTGGAGACGTTCAAACTGTTCAAGTCTAGTGACTAGGGTGTTTGTTAATGTCTTGTTCTTATTACACAAAGAGGATATTATACAGTATTAGGCCTCCTACTATGCTGCTGTTGGGGTCTGCGAATATTCTGATACCCAAGGTCCCAGTCCAGATAAGATTTATACATACTTAGTCATGTATGTAAAAGGAGGAAGATAAAAGACAAAAGAGTTACAAGTGTTGCTTTGTTCTCTGGGCAAGGAACTCTAAAAGGTTCCCACATCCCCACTTAAATTTCTACCGGATAGCCCCCTCCTAAGCATGTTTAACAAATAATAATAATAAGTTCAGCCTGGTTAATGGGGCTTACTCCCAAGTAAATAGGTGTAAGAATACAGAAAGCGAGTTGCTAATAGCTACACAATGGCTGCATCCTCCAAACAGGGTGTGTGAGAGAAGCCATGAGCTCAAACACTCCTTCCTGCCCTGACACATGTGGCTTAATAGGCAACTTCCAGGTCTAATCAAAACATAGTTGTGCATCTTATCAACACTACAAAAATATGGTTTGAGCAAGCTCTGGTTTGGAGGATCATCTGAATGCAGTGAGAGAGACCATGGATTGCACAAACTAGAACCCATGTCTCCTTGTCCCAAGAAGTCTTTCTACTGTCTATAACAGATTGGTTCTGTTTGCTGAAACTCATCTTAATGAACTTCATATGATAAAGCAGGTAAGTTTTATGTTCAGAACACAATTTATTTTTCCGGATGTTGCACAGATTCACCTGAACAGCACATACTGTACATAATGTAGTATGTTGCAGAGGTGGAATAAATTTGGATTTAAAGGGCTCTGTAACAAGGAAGGTTTATAAACTGTGCTAAAAATTTAGTGCAAAGCTATAAAAAGACAAGCTGTTATCTTTAAGTTGGGAAGCAAGTTCTTTTCATCCATTTTTAAGACGGGCAGAAGGGGTGACACGTGCACTCTCTGGATGAACAAACCTACAAAAATTCTCACCACTGACTAAATAAATGCCTCCAGAGAAAACAAAAAACCAAATCCAGAGTTCAAGCTTTAAATACCTAGCAGCTTTTGATGAGAGATCAATCCTTGCATCAAGCAGCCTCTCAGAAAAATGACATCATCATCATCATTCCTTCTTGCAGGTTTCTAATTATAAAAGATGTACAAAGCAGTGCCCAATTTCTAATCAAAATGGTCTTTAAGAAACACAGCATATGCGTGTGCACATATTGCAAGAACACTAATAGTAAGTGTATATCAAGAGAGAAAGAAGGGAAGAAAGAAATCAGTAGTGTGTGCAGCCACACCCATCTGAAACAAAACTCCTAATAAAATAAACCATTTTGAGCTTTAAAGAGAAATATTTTATTGAGTTTTGATAAACATACTTATCTCAGAATTATGGCTTTACACAATGAAAGTATAAAGAAGATTAAGGGCAGCCTGTTCAATAGGTATAGGATTTTCAAATAAAGGCAGTGCTCCACCCAACCAGAGCTGTGATTAGACTCTGAAAGATCAGTCTGAATCGCCTATGACTTATCAATGGTGAGCACAACCCAGAGGGTCTAAGCCATGCATTATGAATGAATAGGTTTCTAGTAGCAACGTTTGCAATGGAACTCGCAAGCTCCAGAACTGCAGGCAAGGGTGGGACTCCTGCTATATAAATGCTGCTTCAAAGACAGGATAAGCTTTAGGTAGAATTACTCAAGCACAGCACGGCAAACCCAAACCAGAGAGACAAGGCTATAAAAACAGTCTGTTTCCTCTCAGAATCAATTATATATTCAAATGATTATTATTATTATTAATCATCATCATGAAGTAAGACTATCTTGTACATATGCACACGCCCCTCCACATTTTTGCTTTCTCTGCTTTCTCACATTGTTTTTAAAACCATCTTGCTCACATATGGTTTAAATAACTTTTCTAGCCTTAAAGCATGCATCATCATCATCATCATCATCATCATCATTATGTAAAGCAAGGAGCTGCAATGGGGGATGGGAGCAAAAAGGCATAGCGTTACTAGCCACCAGGCACAATACTGAACAAACAAATGCTCGAGACGTACCCATCTTCACGAAAAGGAGCTTAAATCAATGCACTGCCAAGTGAAAAAAGGAAAAAGCCTTTCCAGGATGGAGTTGTGTCCTGCAGTCGTCCAAATGAGCCAACCATAATTACAGTGATGTATCACATCTGAAAGCCTCACGTGTGGAACTGTTAGAGAATTCCTGTTAGCAGTTACTAGAGACGCAGCGTTATTTTCTTGCTTAAGCTAACAATGCTCCACCACTCCATGGAGAGAATCCTGGAAGTAATAAAAGGAGGCCCAGCCAAGCAGTCATTAATTTCCCTCCCCCTACTCTCCGGGTCACTGACAAAGTGGGAGACCCCCCCACCACACCCCCCGTAAGGATCCCAGCCAATCAATCTTTATTTAGTACATCTTTCTCACTCAACCCGTAGCTGAAAGACTGCAGCAAACCGTGCAAGGGATTGTGGGATAGGGATGCAGCATAGAGCTGCAATGAGATTTGCCGGGTGGATTTTTTCCTTCTTCCTCTTTTCTAGTCAGCAATCAGCTGTTTCAGGGCTCAGATGCTGGATATGGTCTATATAGAATGCTATTACAGGATTAGCAGGCAGGGAAAGCTACCATTCTGGTTCAGCAGCAAAAAACACACGTAAGTATTTTTCTCTCAACACTGAAGTATAGATCCAGTACTGATGCTCTGATTCAACACACATTTATTTGGAAGGAAGTGTTATTGGTTTTTAATGAAATGTAATCAATGAAAATGAGAGAAGGAGAAATCTCTAATTGGCGTCTTCCTGCTGCTCATATTTTTATGTCATCACCCTCATGTTTAATGCGATAATCCTTTTGTATCTGCTTAATGTGTAATGTGCAGAATGAGATGAGGTCGCCATCTGCCCCAAAGTGTACTAAGTTTCTAAGTACCAGAACCATCCCCTGAAATCACCTAATATTTCTCAACTCAGAGAAAGCAAATAAGACTTGAGTCTATTCAACTTCATCATAAAGTTGTTGTTGTTGTTGTTGTTGTTATTAATATTAATATTATTAAGTTATGCACAGGTTGCCTCGTCTCAGGACCCCAAATTTAAGTAGCCTAATTTGAACACAAAATATTTGCCAATTATAAAAAAAGCATTTTTTAAAGTTCCTTTTGGCAAGTACTCAACCAAATTGAGCAAGGAAAACAGAAACAGTGAGTTGTATCCAAGGCTATATGAAATTTCAAGAATGAAGTGGGACTTTCATTTCCTCACCTACTTTTGTGCATCTCAGATTTGCTTCCCCAATTTCTAGCCTGTGGGTCTAATGAGGCAGTTTTCCAAATTACTGAAACCTGTGGCACTAGGTGTGAGGGTGGTTAGGAGATGGCTACAAAGTTGGGAGATTAAAATGAGCTCCCAATTGTTCTCTTGCAAGGTGCACTCACTGACAGCAAGTTCCAATGGGAACTCCCTAATGCATGAGTGGGCAAACTAAGGTGCGGGGCTGGATCTGGCCCAATCGCCTTCTAAATCCGACCCATGGACAGTCCGGGAATCAGCGTGTTTTTTACAGGAGTAGAATGTGTCCTTGGTTAAAGCTTGGTTTCTTGGAGGCCTTTTGAAACCAGTAACTATATTTGCCTTTCAAGTATAAGCATTTTGTTACAAAATAATTAAAATTTGGTCCTTAAATACATAGAATCTCTCTCTCTCTCACTCTCTCTCTCTCACACACAATTAATCTTGGTTGGGCCACACATTCTTTCATTTATTTAGCAGGCACAATTAGAATTATTCACACAATATTAGTGACTATGTTCTAGCTCCAAAGAAAAAAGAAATGAAACCACACACCCCACAACCACCAATACATATACACTGATTGTTTAGGCATGCTTTTCTCAAGTTCAGGGATTTGCCTTCCTGCAGGAGGACTCTGCTGGAATACTGAATGTGCTTTGCATCCCACACAACTAGAAGGGATTCCAGAAGCATATGGCTAGTGAGAACTAATCCCATTTAGGGTTACACCATCAACTTGGGTGATGAGCTGGGTGCACAGATCAGGAAAGAAAGTTGCTATGTAAGGATTGAACAGACCATTCACAATAAGTGTTTCTATTCCTAAAGCTGGGGGAGAGGAAGAGGGATATTAAAAAATCTCCCTCCTGCCCTATTCCTTCCAGCAATATTCAGCAATCTTCCTAGCTCTGTGAATTATTTGTGGACATACCAAACACTGAAGCATCCCGCGAGGCAGAAAATCATTGCATAAAGTTTGAAACACCAAGTTTTGGCATGGTAGCAAGACTTGCGTGGCCTTCTGAAAATGCTTGTTTGTAAAGCATTTTGAGTTGCCTAATGACATATGCTTTGACCCAAAATACCTAGAATGCTAGGTAATACAGTCACTTGATAGTTCTGAGAGTTCAAAGAACAGTTCCTTGAGTAGCATACTACCAAGTGGAAAATAAGGGTTGGGAAAATTCTTCTTCTCTGGCGATCACTCGTAGCCGAGTAAGATTGTCTTCCATAAACACGGTTTTAACAATGAGTCTGTAAGTGACTGTGGAGGCCAATTCTGGATCCACATGTCCTTCCACAATGGGGACATTGGTTTCTGGGTGGGAGTTGATCACGGTGTGGATTTGCCAAGCGTGCCTTCCTCTTAGCATGTTTCTTCCTTGCTTCCTGAGTTCAAGTGTCTTCAAAGCCCATGACACCTTTGCTAAAGGCTGTTCTCCAACTGGAGCGCTCACAGGCAATCTTAATTTGGACCCATGTCAAAGACCAAATAATTTTCATTACATGTTACATTAGTGCTCTGGAACTTTCAAAAACAGCAAGGCACAATGAACTAGTTAAGGCAACCCAGATTCCAACGTTACGGCAAAAGGCCAACAGCAGTCATTAAAAATAGGACTCTTCCACTCCACTCCACATGAATGAGAGCCAAGCCACCTCCCAGATGAAAACTGATACCATTAGCAAACAAGCAGCCCAAAGCTACACTACATGTCACAATTCTAAGGTTAGGCACACACTTTCTGTTTTTGTTTACTGGGTCTGTAAATTACTTCAGAGGCTAGGTCAGCAAGCAACGTAAAAGCAACAACTATTTAGTTTCTCTGTAAAGCAAAATCTAACTAGTTCTCTCTATACGTATCTTATGTATGGATATAAAATAACCAGAAGAGGTAGTCATGCCAATTATATAGGCTCCAATTCAGAGTCCAAAGCGAGATGAGAAATAAATCAGGAGGTAATTATATCTGCATCTTAAAAAGCAGAGACATCACCTTGCCAACAAAGGTCCATATAGTTAAAGCCATAGTTTTCCCAGTACTGATGTATGGAAGTGAGAGCTGGACCATAAAGAAGGCTGATCGCTGAAGAATTGATGCTTTTGAATTATGGTGCTGGAGGAGACTCTTGAGAGTCCCATGGACTGTAAGAAGATCAAACCTATCCATTCTTAAGGAAATCAGCCCTGAGTGCTCACTGGAAGGACAGATCCTGAAGCTGAGGCTCCAATACTTTGGCCACCTCATGAGAAGACTCCCTGGAAAAGACCCTGATGTTGGGAAAGATGGAGGGCACAAGGAGAAGGGGATGACAGAGGACGAGATGGTTGGACAGAGTTCTCGAAGCTACAAACATGAGTCTGACCAAACTGTGGGAGGCAGCGGAAGACAGAAGTGCCTGGCATGCTCTGGTCCATGGGGTCACAAAGAGTCGGACACAACTAAACGACTAAACAACAACAAATTATATATATTTTATGCTCTGTCATTGTGATACATGATAGTATAACATTGACAAACAATGGCATTCATTCTTGGAACAGGAGACTATTTTAATAGCAGAAAGGACGCACGGGATAATTTGTCTACAACTGGTATATTGCTCACAAACCATCACCACTATGAAGCTGACAGGCAGGATGATGGGGCAGGAAATTCAAAGTGAATTCCATGCTGCAGGTTGGAATTAAAAGGTGACTCCTGAAAAGGCAGGTGATTTACTTGACATTCAGGTAGCTTCCAACTCTACATTTCTCCAATTTGTTTTCCTGTCATGGAAAACCAGGGCAGACTATGAGCCTTTTGTCATCTGATGCCTCCCATGACATTAGAGCATCAAAGAAAGCATCATGCCTGCTTGTTTATAAACTCACCCAAGTAATACAACCAGCAGCTGGGACAGGAAGTTCTAGATACATCCTGCATATTTTGCATGTCCTGAGATTAGCCCTCGTCTTAATTTAGCTATGCTTAAAGACAACACACTGCAATAGATACACAAAAATACAGTGCTCACTCACCCAGTGTAACAATTTCTAACGCAATGCCAAGTACTATTCAGAAGGCTTTGGCAGTTTTCTTCCCTTTAGATAGCTTAGCATTAGAGCCAGAGGATTCCAGGCTTAAATTAAGACATTTGCTTTTTATTTGCCTTCACATCCATTGGGTTATTCATCATAACCACCTAGGACTCTGAATCTAACAGGTTCGGTTTACTTATTCCAGAAACCACTGTGTGCTTGGGACTGACAGTGTGAATGCACTCCAACCTCCTCTGTGCCCAAGTGTGTGCAAATGTCAATGACAGGATACAATTTCTGTACTACCTTAAGTTCTTGAAAGACAAAATAGGCTTAATCTCTGTATTTATGCCACCATATTGCTTGATTTTTCATAAAGTTTGTTGCCAAAATGTAAACCTGGCCAATAATTTTGTGAATGCTGTATTGTTCTTGTTTCAGTTATTATGCCAGCTCTTCCAATCACATTTGAAAGCATTTCACTACTAAGTGAAATGGAGATGAATTGGGCTAAAAAGGAGATAATGTGGGAAAATCTCAGTTTTAATAGTGCAACACTAACCTAGTACAGTGGTACCTCAGGTTAAGAACTTAATTCGTTCTGGAGGTCCGTTCTTAACCTGAGGTACCACTTTAGCTAATGGGGCCTCCAGCTGCCGCTGCACGATTTCTGTTCTCATCCTGAAGCAAAGTTCTTAACCTGAGGTACTATTTCTGGGTTAGCAGAGTCTGTAACCTGAAGCGTTTGTAACCTGAAGCGTCTGTAACCCGAGGTAGCACTGTATTGTATACAGTGATACCTCGGGTTAAGAACTTAATTCGTTCCAGAGGTCCGTTCTTAACCTGAAAGGGTTCTTAACCTGAGGTATGCTTTTGCTAATGGGGCCTCCTGCAGCTGCTGTGCCGCTGGCATGCAATTTCCGTTCTTATCCTGGGGCAAAGTTCTTAACCTGGAGCAACCACTTCCTGGTTAGTGGAGTTTGTAACCCGAACCATCTGTAACCCGAGGTACCACTGTACTGAAAAGGACTAGTAAGTTTAATGCAACTTGCAGCAATTGGGAATAGTGTGACTCACTTCTGAGCAAGCATGCAAGTATAGCACAGACAGGCCCAGTTCACACACATTACTTGGTGTGGAGACGGCTGCAATGTCACTATTCCCAATCACACAAGGCGGCTGAACATGATTTCAATTTTTGTCTCTACCAGTGCAAAGTAATCTCTACTCCCCACTTGCCTTTCCCAGCCAGGCAACAAGAGGAATATACCAACATGGATGCAGTGCCATAGCTACCTGGGGGAGGGGAACTAGTGGGGTTCTTTGCCCTGAGTGAATCCTCCAGAGGGACGTCATTGAGGCTCCCAGCCAGTGTGTGTGCGCAAATATGTGGGTGTGTGCCAAACTGGGTGAAAAAGGGGTGAATTGCCCCGATGGACGCCACTGCTTGAAGGCATGCTAATCCTATGGCCAGTGCTCTTTGCCTTGCCATAAAACTCCCAGTTTTCCTTCAATCTTAGGAGCTGGGAAGGTTGTGGGGATCACCACACAACTGCCAGTGCAGCTTCCACCTACTTCTGCACCTTCAAAATTGGGGGGGGGGGGAGCTGCAGATTTACTGAAGCCTGATCATTAGACTTGACCATTAAGTTAACCCCATTCATGTGACACATGATCTTCAGTGGGAGGGGAAAAGCCAGGGGTGTCGTAAGGGGGTGGTAGCACAGTCCGCCCCCGATTTTTGCGATTGATGTGATCGTTGTTGTGAAAATCTGCTCGCTGATCACGCAAATACGCCCAGCGATCGGCCTGGCACTACCACCCCGGCAGGTGGTGCTCACATCCCCGGCAGGTAGTTTTATGCGATCAGTGGTTGGATTTTTTCAATCGGTGGGCGTCACTGGCATCCCCAGCGGTCAGTGCTTGTACCCATGGCTGGTGGCACTGACACGGTTTTATGTGATCGTTGGTCAGATTTGTGCAATCTGCGGGCATATCTGTTTCGCGACCAACGCTCCCTAAAAAAAGGTCAACAGCTTTGGGACACCCTCCCTTTAAAAAGCTCAAAAATTGCAATGGGGGGGGGAGAAAAAAAAATTCACACTGGGTACCACCTGACCTTGCTGCGCCTCTGGGAGAAGCAGCCATGATACAGCTGAAAACAGTATCTGGACTAGGCCTCACTCCCTATTAAATGTGCATAAATAGACCTTCCTGAAACCATCCAACCCCACCCCATGTTTCATTCTCTTCTAGTAACTTGGGCTTTCATTGTGTGCACTGAAAGTAAGAAACCAAAAGTGATTTCCAAAGTTGTGTAAACAGGAGAAGCAGACTGTGATAAGCATATCCACCTCCTAGTTTGGTTCCCAAGGATGGGTAATTATTTGGCTTGATAAAAGGAAGCATTCCTGTGATAAGCAATTGCATAGCAATGCACCACAGTAGTTTCACACATTCTTTATAGCAAGCAATAATGACACTCGTCATAACAATCGCTTAACCTTTACATCTGGCCGGATAAGACAGCTCCACCCCCCACTGCAATCTCAAATGAGCCTAAGTTTTCTAAAGGCCTAGTCTTTGTAAGTTGCTTATAAGGTTACATTTTGGCTAAACAAAAAAACTGCACAGTTGTTTTTTTTTAAAAAACCCCTCACAGGTCCCTAGTACATTACAAATTATATTAACTGTTAACTGTGAATATCAGAAACTTGGGGATTCTCACCCACTGACTTCCCCTGATTCAAGTATTGTCAACATTCAATGAATGCCAACAGTTTCCAGTTGCCATCTGCACTAATATTACCGCTTGTACAATAAGGTTAACACAAGCAATTAATTTACAAATGTCATTAAGACTATGTAATGTGATCACAGATTTTTTTTTAAAAAACCTCTGATCCAAACACATGAGAACACCAAAACCTTCTTTCCCCACCTCTCTGTTATTTCCATCATGTATGCCTATAATCCTATTATGTGCTTATCATTTGAGATCCAAACACCTAGCCTAAGTAATAAGGTGTTATTGAATAACTGTACAAAGACAAAAGCAGATCAAACACCTTTAAATAAAGTCACTACTTCCACACTCAGCAGACATGGAATCATTTCCTAACATTTAAAATGCAATAAACTTTTTTTAAAAAATAAAAATAAAAAACCATGCACTTCCAGTTTGCTGACTTACCTTATCTGTTGAACATCTTCTTTCCACCAAAAGAAATAGAAGGGGGGTTACCACGCTTGGGTTTGGTTTAAAAACACGCACAACAGGAAACAAGAAATGATGAACTAACTTTAAAAGAGTTGTTTAAAAGCAATAATGTTTTTTCTCCTGGAAAATTTGAGTACATTCTCTTTTAATAAGGACACTTTTCCACATTTCACAAGCAAGAAGCCTGGCATTGAGCCAGGATTTTTAAAAATAAAAATAAAAAAAATCAGGAAATATTTGTTTTCTTTCTCATGGCTCTTCCAGCTTACAGAGCATCCCACAATCTCTTCCGGCAGCCAGACAACTCCTGACATACAGAACTGGGCAAAAGTCCTTTTTCCTTTTTGTAATTGTCAAGCTGGTATTCTGTTCTCTCAAGCTGCAATGACTGAAGGCAAAAAGCTATCAAAATGCCAGCTGTTGACCTCACACACGGCCAACACCCTCTCCTCTCAAAACAAACTTGGGGGGAGGGGCCCTGTGCTCCCTCCCTCCCTCCCTCTCTCTCCCTCCCTCCATCTCTCATCTTTCACACTTCTGCATCAACAGCAGAATTGCTGTTAAGAACACAATTCTTCTGAGATTTCTAACACTTCAACAGAAGCTTTGTAATGAAAATTAATGCAAGGAGTTGTAGTAAAACTTAACCAGTAAAAAAAAAACCCCAGTAAGAACTTCCTTCCAAATACCATTGCTCCACTATTCCATGGTGGATATACGGAATGTTGCGACATTATCTCAAAATTCTACAAATTAAAAGGCTGCCACCACTTTCGACGTGCACCAGTGATGTAGTGAAAATGGAAAAGGAGAAAAAGCAAATATGGGTAAAATTTATTTACTCAGAGTTCTAGGGGTAGAATTTATTGTGTTAAGCATCCAGACCATTCACACACCAGTTCTTCGTGAACTATCAGGAACACAAAGGCACATTCTATCCGGTTGTCAGTAGAATTTCACAAGTTTAAGTACATGTCCGTTTCAAACCTACATTTCTTTAAAAAGAAAACCACATTGTTTTGAAAGAAGACTGCATGTTTAGCTGACTGCCAGGGAAATATATCTTAGAATTTCAGCAGTGCACCTTGAAAGCAGCATTAGATCTCACCAGTGTCAATGAATATATTCCTACAACCAGACCCAATACAGATTCACAGCCTGTCTCCAGTTTTGTATCAGTATGCAAGTCTCTATGCCTGGCAAACCATGCTTGGGGAGGGGCAGGAGGGAACTGGAAGAACAAATGAAATTCATGCTGAGAGGGATCAAGTGCATGGCCTACACACCACGTTTCAAACTGGTCAAAATGCCAGGATGACAGAAGCTTACTCAGAAAGCTAAATCCCGCACACCCTCCAGCCCGGCTCCAGCTGACCTGATTCATAGTCTGATGTAATCACAGAGGAGAGAGTGAAGCTTGCAAACACCACATCCCCTTAGCTGCAGATCATACAATTCACTGCAATGACACCAGCTGACCCAGGTGGGGCGTTAGGACTGTCACAGGCAGCTCTGTCACAATATTATTCCTTCCAGCTGGCCTGGCACATGCAGACCCAACATAATTGTGCAGAATTTTGACACAGTTCAGTCAGTTTCTACGTGGAGATTTGCATGCAGATGTGCAGAAAGCGACCAAACAAGACACACACACACACACACACACACACACACACACAGAAAGTGAAGCATGTCCACTTTCAAACCAGACAGGGGCTTCGTGCAGATCTTTGTGCTGCCATCTGCTAGTCCAAACCGCAGATCATGGACTGGCAGAATAAACACAGGTGGCCCAGCTCAAATCAGCAACTGTAGCTCAAAGCCCATCAGATTAGTTTGCATTCCAACCCCTCCCGATTTAACTCTACAGCACCAAATTAGCGCATTATCTGTCATCTGAGTGCAGTAGTGAAACTGGAAGCAAACAATGGCTTTGCAATCTCAGTTTATTCCTTGCACACACCCTCAGAGCAGTTCTGAATGAGCCCAGGATTAGCTTTTCCTAACTTTATATACTCATACCAGGAGTCATAAGAGTTATCCTCGTTATTTGCCATGCTTTCCTATTTTTCATCTGAAGAGCCCAATTCACACATGCACATAAACAGCACCCCATCACACCATTACTCTTACAGCACCATCCACTAGACATTTACTCAAAAGTAAGCCATTTAGTTCTATGAGTCTTCCACCTAAGAACCTGGGTACAGAATTGCAGCTTCATTGTCTCAACACAGGAAGTGCTTTCATTGAAAAGTACTGTCTTCAAGATATTATGAGGCAATATGGATGCCCTCCAATATGGTGTCTGATTTATGAGAGTCTTATCACACATCATCAGTTGATAGTCAATGAAGACTGGGTAGGCATGTTCTTAACTATGTGCCCAGACATAATCAAGTTTTTAAAAATTATTTTTAAGCTATACTCTTTTATGCCTTGAACACTATTCTAAATATAGCTCACCCAACTGCAGATTATTCTAGTGAAAGAAAATCTCTCTTGCCAATCCTAAATATCACCAAGGAGCAGAGAAAAGGACAGGAGAAGATATAAAGAGGAAGGAAGGGTAAGGATAAAGGCATTCCTCCCTGGGCTGCCAACTCATCCTTAACAGGGTAGTGATAATTTAGAAGCCGGGTTATAGGTCGTTCACATATATAAGGCCATCCTGAGTTCTGTTTGGATACCTGGAAGATGTCAAACTACAGATGTTAGGTTGGATCAGAGGATCACTCTTAGTACATCCTATTTTAAGGAATGAAATGAAATGTGTGTGTGTGTGTGTGTGTGTGTGTGTGTGTGTGTTTGTGTGTGTGTGTGTGTGTGGTTATATGAGCCACTAGCAGTTTCTGATTACAGTATGTACAACAAAAGCTTGCTGAAAGCAGCCATAACTTCAGTAAAAGGATATAAAGGAAATGGGCTTGCTTTTCTGACCTCCATCTGGGCATGATGCAGCAGCTTCGGTGGCTGATATAGGAAGGATTTTCATCCCAACTCGTCATCATCATCATTTTATTAGTATGCCGCCTTTCCATAGTTAAAACCACACATGTCTCCACAGGCCAAAAGGATTGTAATCAAGATAACAGTGAAAGCAGCATTAAGGGGCAAATCCACTTGGCTGACTTACTCCTGAAAGACACTGCAGAGAACATCTTTAGAAGGGAACTCCTTTTGACTAAGGAAAGTATTTTCCACCCAGCACACCCTCACACTGACACTGGGAACCCAGAAAAGTAGACAACACTTTGGTGCCAGTGCTGCAGAGGTGACACAGAGAATTGCAGGAGATGGAAAAGTTGACATTTTCCTCCAAAGCTTCAGGACAGGGGTGCCTCGGTGCCCTTCAGAGACTTTGGACCCCAACTCCCGTCAGCCTCTGCCCTTGTGGCCAAAAGTCAGCAAAGGTGGGAACTGTTGTCCAAAACATCTAGAAGGCATCACATTGCCTACCCCTGCTTTAGGGCCTTCTATCAGATTAGCAGAGAGAGAGAGGTGTGCTTTAGGCAAATTTCCCAGGTGATATGTAGACCCATTTTTGCATTTCCCACATGTACTAAATTGTGATAGTAAAGGTAAAGGGACCCCTGACCATTAGGTCCAGTTGTGGCCGACTCTGGGGTTGCGGCTCTCATCTCACTTTATTGGCCGAAGGAGCCGGCGTACAGCTTCCGGGTCATATGGCCAGCATGACTAAGCCGCTTCTGGTGAACCAGAGCAGTGCACGGAAACGCCGTTTACCTTCCCGCCAGAGCAGTACCTATTTATCTACTTGCGCTTTGATGTGCTTTCGAACTGCTAGGTTGGCAGGAGCAGGGACCGAGCAACGGGAGCTCACCCCGTTGCAGGGATTCGAACCGCCGACCTTCTGATCAGCAAGTCCTAGGCTCTGTGGTTTAACCCACAGTGCCATCCACGTCCCACTAAATTGTGATAGCCACTTTCTATTAACAATGTTGACATTCCAGGCTAAAAGATACTAAAAAAAGATGTTCATTTATTTAAGAACAGAAAAGTGTACAGGTTTATTTGCTGGTGTGCTAACAAATAGGACTGCTGCCAATGAATTTTGAAACGATCCTTATCAGATTCTCTTTCCCTAGGTCTGTCTCCATTCTTGTCAGTATAAATGTTTAAATATATGTTGTAGTAGCTGCCGCAGTTACAGATGGCAGAGACAGAGAAAGCTCCGGTTCAACTGGCAAAGACAGCAGGACTAGATTAGGGTCAGAAACATGTGGCTCTACAGCTGTTGTTGGACCCCAGCTCCCATCAGCCTACAGTGGTCAAGCATAATGAGAATCGAGTCCAGCAACATCTGGAGGGCTTCAGAATGTCCATTCTTGCTCCAGAGGGAAAGCAACCTGGGAAATATATGTAACTTATGGTAATATGTTTTTTGGAGGAAAAATATTGTAACATGTATTAAATATTCCAACAGCTATTCCAAAATATTCCAACAAATATTGGACTAATATTACCATACGTAAGTAAGTTACACCCAGAGCCTTCTTTTGGGAGCTATCTCAAAACATAAGCAAAAGTTATTATAGTGGTACCTCAGGTTAAGTACTTAATTTGTTCCGGAGGTCTGTTCTTAACCTGAAACTTTTCTTAACCTGAAGCACCAGTTTAGCTAATGGGGCATTCTGCTTCCGCCGCACCGCTGGAGTACAATTTCTGTTCTCATCCTGAAGCAAAGTTCTTAACCCGAGGTACTATTTCTGGGTTAGCGGAGTCTGTTACCTGAAGCGTCTGTAACCTGAAGCATCTGTAACCCGAGGTACCACTGTAGTGTGTTTTCAATAAGGACTTTCTCTTTCTAAGTATCATCTGACATATTAGATACTACATAAAATATTATGAAATTGAAATGCAAGGATGCTTAAGAAGATTTCTCTGGAGAGCTCTTCCATTTCTTTTCCTAGCAAGACTATTGTTATTCTAACACCTTCGGTGGCTGATGGAAATTCAACAGGTGATGTTTCACTCATCACTTGGAAAGCTGCAGCTATTAAATGTTAGCCTGTAAAGCAGCTGTTAAAAGCGCAGGGAACTGCCAGAACAAAAAGAGTCTGCTTTCTTGGTGGCTTCACCTGATATTTTGCATGTCTGATCGCTTTATGAAGTTTGGGTAGTTCTTTTAACCAAAGCAAACTCCCTCAGGAAATTTACTCCTTATTAGAAGAGACTGTTGGGAGGAATTTTGCAATTAAATGAAAGGCAAGGCAAGATATCAGTTGTTGAAGTTATAAAAGTTAATTACATCCCTTGCAGCCTAGGAGACGTCGTTTACCTGCTATCTCTTTATCTTCTCTATTTAGAAAACGGGGTCTTTATGATTCAGGAATTGAGTGACACTGTGCTAAAATCAGCTCCCACAACTGATACTGGTGGTAATATAGTGAAGTTTACCATTCCAGCATTGGGTTTTGAGGATCCTCTTTAGAAGTACTTCATGCCTATACAATAACTTATTTAAAGTTTTCTATTAATTCTACCATTTTATCTAGAGACTAAAATTTGTTCCATAACTTGTCCATGGAGGCTGGGGTGTTTAATTCGTTCTTCCATTCTGTGAGCCTGAAAATGCTTCAGCTGAATAGACAGACCAGTTATTCAGACACTACAGAGCACAACCTATTTATTCCTAGAAATACATCTTGGAGAACCAACAGCACTTTTCTGAAGCATTGTATTCTACCCTACAGCATGCCTCTTTCTAAAAACACTGTTTGCAAAGAAGGGTGTTCAATATCCCACCCCCCACCTCGCATCTTGTCTTCTTTCGGATGAATTTCTGCAGCTTAATATATGTTTTAATAAGAAGCACTTAGAGGAGTATCAACTCATAGTTATGCTTCTTAAAAAAAGTCTTAAAAGATCTTCTTCAACGAGTTTGTCTGGTTAACCTTATCCCGCAAGTTGTTCCATCTGTTTCTGTTCCTCCCCAGGATGATCTCACTCTCATTCGAGGTATGAATAGAGGAGTCCTCAGAAGCATGTTGCTGAATACAAAGTAGCTGCTGTTCAAAAGATTCAACCTTCCTTCCCAAATACACACACACACACAAAATACTTTTTTGAATCATAAACACAAGAACTGTACTAAATAAGGATTTTCTGTAATCCTAGGATATATATATATATTTCCTCTAAAAGGTGGGACAGTTAGGAGCTTACTTACAGGCGTTCCATTATGTCCTTCCAGGCACTGAAATTCAGCCTCTTTCGAAGAGAGGAGCCTGCTCCCTGCAGCATTCAGACAATTGGTCCCATTATAACCACCAGGAGGCTGAGTTAAAGGGTGGCCTTGCAAAAACATAAACAGCTTGTCAGCACAACCAAAGAGGCGGGACCCGTGCTATCGGGGGACAGTGCCAGCCAATGATGAGCCTCTTCGGTATCTGTTTGGTTAAGATATTGTGTTTCATTCTTAAAGAGGAGAGTGGAGCAGTGAGAAAAGCTGACAAGGAAAAACTAACTGTGCTGGGAGTGCTCACAGCTGAACAGGGCAGGGGGGGAGGAATGCTTAGACCAGGGGAAAATACGTATCAATAAGGCACTCCAGGAAAAAGCACATTTGCTGTGTGTGCCAAAAGCTCACAAGCCACCACATATTGTTTTGTTTGGTCCTGCTTTTATGTTAAATAAACACACACACACACACACACACACAGAGCAAAATTTTGGATAAATTTATCTTGCACTAAAAGCAGCATGATATAGGACCACCAAGACGATCTTGGGTTCATTTCTCTACAAAAGTCATAACGTTTCAGCTTGTCATTATTTCTCAGCCTGTTGTTGTTGTTTAGTCGTTTAGTCGTGTCCGACTCTTTGTGACTCCATGGACCAGAGCACGCCAGGCACACCAGCTTAGCCTACCTCAAAGGGCTGTTGTGGGAATAAAAAGGGGGTGAAAATGGACCCTTAATCTCAGGGTTGTGGGTTTGAGCTCCACTTTGGGTGACTGATTTCTGCACTGCAGGGGGTTAGACTAGATGTGGCCCCTTCCGACTCTACAGTTCTGTGATTCTATAAAAAGGTAAAGGTAAAGGACCCCTGGACAGTTTAAGTCCAGTCAAAGGCAACTATGAGGTGGCAGCACTCATCTCGCTTTCAGGCCGAGGGAGCTGGTGTTTGTACACAGACAGCTTTCCGAGTCATGTGGCCAGCATGACTAAACCGCTTCTGGCGCAACAGAACACTGTGAAGGAAACCAGAGCGCACAGAAACGTTGTTTACCTTCCCACCACAGCGGTACCTACTTATCTACTCGCACTGGTGTGCTTTTGAACTGCTAAGTTGGCAGGAGCTGAGGCAGAGCAATGGGAGCTCACTCCGTCGTAGGGATTCAAACCACCAACCTTCTGATAGGCAAGCCCAAGAGGTTCAGTGGTTTAGACCACAGTGCCACCCGCGTCTGTGATTCTATACCAGGCTGAGGTCCTTGTGAAAAGGGGTGAAAATAAGTGTATTAAATACATGGCGAGAGCGGAGGGCAAGGAGCAAGTAGAGAACCAGCCTTGAAATCTGTATAGGAGCCTTCTACACAGCTGCTTTCAGTGAAGTGGATAAGAATGAACTGTGATCCAGGGGGCTGCAGGTTCAGATTTAATGTCATATCACAAATTCACAAGGTGGCCTTAAGCTATATGGAAGTCATATTCCTGACCTGCCTCTCAGGACTGTTGTAGTATGCATGTGAAGCAATTTGAACACTGAAGTGATGCATATTATTTTAATGGACATGATCCTAATAATATTTTCCTGGTCAGAATGCCTTAAGGAAGCAAGTATGCCATCTTGAATTCTGGCAAGGATCCCTATACCACAAGGCAAGCGGAAACTTCAGCAGCTACTGTTTTCCTTGGCATGTGGTTCCTGTATTTTTGCAGAGCATTTTAAATAATGCTAATACTAATTTCTATACCATTTACAAAGGACACAGCATACATTTGATTCTAAAAGCCACGATAATCCATAGGGTTGTCCATGCATGTAACTTCAAGGGCCATTAAGAGCCAATATTTTGCTGTAGATACTGTTTACCATGAAGAGAGTCATATTTCTTTGTGATAAAACTGCTAAGGATATAACAGTTGCTGTTACGCTGAAATATTTTGTCCAATCAAGTTTTTAGATCATCGAAATGAGTATTCTTTAATTTCCAGATTCTCCACATGCTGTCCTCTAGTCTTTCTGTTCATACAGAACTATACATCTTCAATACTAGTCTGCTACAGAACAGCAGCAGCAGCAGGAGGAGGATTATAGGAATCTGGACCCCTTGCCAGGATTGAGTGGATACTTGGTCAGTTGCCCAGTTGCTAGCATCAGGTCTGCTACTACATTAATACTGCATACAATGGTTTAACCTGAAGCTTTACTGCAATGCAAACTAGTAAACTACAGTATTGCCTTTGACTTATAAGGTATTAAGAAGATGATGGCATTAGTCTAAGTGAAAGTACAATGGTACCTCGGGTTACAGATGCTTCAGGTTACCCAGAAATAGTACCTCAGGTTAAGAATTTGCTTCAGGATGAGAACAGAAATTGTGTAGTGGCAGCGCGGCGGCAGCACGTGGCCCCATTAGCTAAAGTGGTGCTTCAGGTTACGAACAGTTTCAGGTTAAGAACGGACCTCCAGAACGAATTAAGTTCTTAACCCGAGGTACCACTGTATTATTCAATGGCAGAAACATGGGTGTGGGAATATCTATGGCTGTGCTGGGGGGGGCAGGGCGGGGGAGGCCATATGGTCCCCAGTTGGGAAACACTGCTTTAGACTGCACACTTACTCATGTAGGTAAGTCACATTGAACATAATGGTACCTACTTCCAAGAAAGTTCAGTGTCACTATGCAGGAAATGCTACAATCATTCTTAAACTACCATGTAGCACAGGGGTTAACAACGTTTTTTGAGGCCAGGCCACCTGTGTGTGCCCATGCATGCACTCAAGCTATTTTCGGTGCTCTTCCATGAGGAGCTCCCATACACATATGCACACGCTATTTCCGGCACACTTCCGGGACGGAGGAGCGCCCGTGCACACACGCTCTTCCAACCCGGAAGTCGGTCCCTGCGGTGAGAAAAAAAAAAAAGCAGGGAATCCCCACGCCAATCCACAGAATGGCCGTGGGCCGGTTCCAGGAAGCTCATGGGCCGGAACCGGCCCATGGGCCTTAGGCTGCCGACCTCTGATGTAGCACCACAGAAATCCTGGATTGATGATGAACTATAAAAATACCATACTGCTATATGGAACAACTGTTTGGAAAAGGTGGCCTTCAGATCTAACAAACAATAATTGGGTCAAAATCCTATGAAAGACCTTGTTCTGAATGTTAAAGGGGCTTTGCTGGTGCTGTCATGCTATTAACAGAGATCACTAGTAATACAAGCTCTGGGGGGCTGACAAACAAGATCCATTTCTTCATCCAGAATATCAATACTAAAATTTAAAAGAAGCCTTTCCTTTTCCTAGGCTAACTTTCTCATACTTATATGCACTTCTCATATTCTTGAAACATGCCTATCAAATTATAAATCAAAAGTATTATCAATGATCAGCCAAACACCACCAACTATTAGGGGAGAAGGGAAGAGATCTTTCACATGTTTAATTTAGAAACATGTTCCTTTGAATTGTTTATAATGTTTAAGCAGCGGCTACCAGTATATATTCAGAGCTTAACTGGGAAAGAAGAGGTGCATAGATATTTGCATTTGGCAAATATTTGCCATTATTATAAAATTGCGTCAGTAACGTGGGTTTTCTGGGAAATTCTCCAGTGCAAATTGGAGTAATTTGCAGAGAGTAATTTGCATTAGGGAAAAAAATAGAATTTTTTTTATGCCCTAGAGAGCGATCTTATCTTGCATGCTTATTTTACTTGTAGTTAATAAAGATAAAAACTTTGGAACTGTCAAGCTTGCCTAACACTGTATTTGTAACATGCATCTATTCACTGTTGCCAATAAAGATATGAAGTGGGATATTTTCTGTGGAAAATACATATCAGTGGTGGGTGGGCAGAGGCAACAGGCGGTGGAGCAACAAACATAAAATCTACCTTTGTACAGCAGGTGAGTTTCTACATCTGCCCCTTTCTATCCTTCATCCAGACAATCAGGAGAAACTATCAGATTTCAAGGTTGCATTCCAGTCATGCAAAAATGGGGCGTGGACCCATTAAAGGGTGTTTGGCCTGGTGAGTGTTTTGGGGACCTGACAGAGAAGTCTGGAGGGCCACATTTGGTCCCTGGGTCTGAGGTTCTACATCTCTGGGCTAGCAAGGTAAAAACCAGAGTTTCTGAAAGTGATTTGGTGCAATCAGTTGGCGGCACTCAAACATTTCAGTAGCTGCTCTATAGCTGGGCTGTATGGTTTGTGCACATCAGATGTCCTTTCATCACTCAACCCAATTCCCATAAATTCCCAGTGCTGATAGGAGCCTGATGCTCCAGGCAGGCTTCTAATTCAACAGGTTTAACTACATAAGCAATTCGAGTTTCCCTGTATACTATACTGCAAATGTGCTACATCTTATCTCCAAGACTCAAACTTTTGTCAGATTTTATGTCTCTCCCCCGCCCCCCACTCCCTACAGAAAGGCTGTTATGCCCAACACAGAGGCAGAGCTATTATTCTGCATTTCATTCTGTCTGCTGGTGGGTGTTCTGCTTGATTATAATTGCTAAATTGATTGAAAACAAATGGTGTCCATGGAAAAGACTGGACACACCAAGTGTGGGAAAAGAGAGACTCCACTGTGTATCATTGCTTGGCGTGTCTAAGGACCAGCAATTGTTAACCACAACAATAAAACCTTTCAGCAAATATTTTGCAAAATGTCATCTGGAGTTTCTGGTACCATCCACGTGCCGTTTGTACTCTTTATCAATTTCTCCTCAGCTGAGATTTTATTACTGCAGTGTTTGTTTGGTGGAAGCAGGCAAGCCAACAACACCAGAATGTGTTTGCATATATGCTTTGCACACACGGTAACAAAAATGGAAAACACGCTTCAAATGCTCCCTTGAAAACGCAAATAAACTGAAATAACTAAGGGCTGTTTCAAAAATTATGCTTGGGGTTTTTCCCATTTTACATCCCACCTTTCTTTCGAAGAGATAAAGATAGTGTATATAGCTCTCCCTCCCTCTCCGTATTATCCTCACAAAAATACTGTGAGGTAAGTCAGTCTGAAATATGGTGACCCAATGAGCTTCATCGTTGAGTGGGGATTTGAACCCTGGTCTCTCCCAGGAGGTCCTAGTCCAACACCTTAACCACTACACTACGATTGGATCTTCCCATGTCATTTCCTTCTCCTAAAGCAGCTGGTGGTGGGTAAGAGAGAAGAGAGAAGGCCTCTCCTCCTCCTCCTCCTCCATCATCCATAAACAGCTGATATTAGCTGTGGGCAGGAAAGCACATAGGGAAAGAGACTCAAACTTTAGAAGTTGCAAAGGGTTAAACTCTCCTTCCTATCCAAATCAGGCCCCTCTCCATGGCTTTAGGAGAACCAGGATGATCTAAGTAGGAATGTCCCACATAAAAATCTAGTTTGATGACTTGCACAGCTGAATTACAGAGGTTTTTGGAGGCAAACAGAATGGATATCTGCTGGCCAAGCCAAGAACAAATCATGACTTGCTGAACTTCAGAAGGAAAAAACCACAATTTCAGATTCAGACAAAAAAACAAACAAACCAAGTCTTCAAGGTTTGTGCTGGGCCGGGGTTGAGGGGAGAAGGGATCAAAGCAGGAATGATCAGACAGTGCGCAGTAGCATGTTATTCAAACCCAAAGAGCTATTAAACATGCTTGTTGCTATGTAAGAACTGAGCCATGGCCTCCTTTTCGAGATATGCTCTCTCCCATCATCAGCATAGCAGATCAGGTAGTGGAAGCTGCTCTAGAAATGAAACCTGGGAGGAAGAATGAAGATCCACATTAGAACCTAACTTGCCAGGCCAATTTTCTCAGGTGCAGAGTGTTAGGAAACTCTAGCTCAGTTGAGCAGGTCACCAAACTACGTTACATGGGACACCCGTAGCTGGCTCACCCCACATCAATTCTTCTCATAATACAGCCAATTGGAATTGGGGCTGTGGGAGAGGAAGGACTAACCTCAGCCTTCCCCAAACAGGGGCCCTCAATACATTTTGGAGTACCAGTATGTTGAATGATCAATGATGATGGGGACTGAGGTCCAAACCATCTGGAAGGCCTAAAGGTCCCCATCCCTGTTAGGAACCTCGGAAGCTGCCTTATGCTAACTCAAGCCATTGCTCCATCTAGCCCAGTACTGTCTGCACTGAACGGCAGCAGCTCTCTGAGGTTTTCTCCCAGCCCTACCTGGAGAGTCAACATGGGACCTACCACCATGCACAACAGATACCCTACTACTGAGCTATGATTTTTCTTCTAGTCCCTATTCCAGAGGCTTAAACAGTGTGAGAGTTTTTGAAAACAGGTTTAGGCCCTTTGGGGATGTTATGAAGTAAACAAAGGGTAAAACAAAGAAAAACTGTGCATTCCTGTTTGCCTCAAGGGTGCTCGCCTAGGGTGCATTTAGACATGGGGTTTATTGCATTTTTCTTCCTGATTATAATGCAAACAGTTCTATGTTCCTTTTACACTGCATTATCTGTTGTATTATGGAACTGTGGCTTTTGATTGACATGCCACCACATTGCGCTAAATTTTAAAATGGCAGGGAAGACATGTATTCCACGTACACCCAAAATTTTGTTAGGTGAAATTACAATGCAAAACTCTTGCAATTTTCCACAAGCAAATAACACAGAAATTAGTGCTAAACTTCAGATAGATTCTGCCAGTTTCCCAGAAGTGGCGTTTGTGTTATGTGAAAGAGCATGTTAAACGTGGAAATTATCACGTAAAGAAACATTGTGAAAAAGGAATAAAGTGCTGCTTGAACGCAGCCATCATCAACCCCAATAGCAGACTTGAATGGCAGTGCAATTTGCACAATATACAGAGTGAACAAAAGATACCATACTTAGGTCAAACACCACAAGAATAGCTGTACTTGGTGAAGAAAGGGGGGGTAAATGCTCAATTTTATTTAAAACATTGATGCAATGCAATTTCTTTCTGTTCACATTTTCATGTCCAACATTTTACCTCCTTCCTAAAAAAAAGAAGCTCAACAACTTTTACCCGAACCCCAAAAAAGGGGTAGATCACTGCCAGTTTTTAACTCTGTGAGTAGATTGCAGTCTCTTGGGAGTTGGCCACCCCTGAATTAGAGGCAATTATTTATTTTCCTCCATGCCCAAAATGTCAAGGTCAGCACTAAACGGAACTACCACCAGCATCTCTGTAATTACGCTGTAAATAATTGCTTCTTTTCTCATCAATACTTATTGATTCCTAAGTACTGTGTTTCATGGCTGATAAAGCCCATGTAGTGGTGTTCACAGCTGGCCTTACACAAGGAAGCTATGTTACATGCCTTACCCTGCTGCTTTAAAATGGCCTTTTGATCATCTTGACTTTTATTAATAGACTTTAAAGCATATTTTTTAAAATCTATCTTCAAACTGCAACAGCGGTTATTTACTAAATGACACTGCCCACCTCAGCAAATAAATAGGATGAGCTGGAAAGTATAAGACGGCAAATTTTGCTTTAGAAGAAACCATTTTCTGTACCCAAAGGCAGAAATTTGCTTGCAGTTCAAGAATATGTTACAGAAGGAATCTGTCCATGTGAATCCATATTGGGCATTGTTTCATTTAAGTCCTTAACCAGTTTTAAGCATCACTGGTTAGCTTTTGCATACTAATTACCTAGTGCCTGGACAGTAACTGATTACTAATTTAAATTTTATCTGTAGGCTAAAGTATTGTCTGAAATCCATGGCCACCTAGGGCTTTCCAGTTTTCACAATTCATTCTGACATAGCATTTTTCATTCCTACTTCTCAGTATAATCTTCTGTGAAATATAACTGTTTGGGTTTTTTTGTTTTGTTTCAAGCTGGTTCAATTGCAGAGGAACAGATACTCCCAGCCCTTTTGCATTGGTCTACAGACCACCACTACTGTGATATTAAAAAACAACAACCAGAACACAGCTCAGTCAGTAGAGCATCTTTGGGTCATGAGTTCGAGTGGGTGAAATATTCCTGAATTGCAGGGGGTTGGACTAGATGACCCAAATGGTCCCTTTCAATTCAACAATTCTATGAATCTATGTGCATAATGGAACATACCAAGGAGTGTAGTGAAAGTGCAGCAAACAATCAGATTTTGGGTATCATGAAAGTGCAACACATTATTACTGTATTATTTATTACTGTACTGACTGCCAGGATGGGACAGGGAGGTGCTTGTGGGATTTGCTGTCTCAGGTAAACGTAGGATGAACATTGGTTCAACTAGCACAGTATCCTCAAGACTGACTGGTAGCAGCAGGTGACAGAGAGGGTTTTATCCCGTGCAAAATGTCCCCAGTTCAATTTCTGGTGTCTCCAGGTAGAGATGTAAAAGACTCACACTTGAAGCCCTGGAGAATCACTGCCAGTCAGTGATGACAATACTGACGTAGCTGTACCAAACGTCCAACTCAGTAGATGATCACTTCCTGTGTTCCCAACACTGTGCTCCCTTGGACACTGTTGCACACCTTGACTGGAGGGGGCCTGTTTCCTCTCCCCCCCCCCCCCTCACGTTCTTGGCCAACCCTTAGCTTAACTGATAGCATTTGAACAATGACGTCTGAATCAAACAGCTCACTCCATGAGACAAAAAGCAAAGCCCTGTCTCAGAGAAGCATTTTAAAAACAGGACATCTCATTTCATGCATTCAGCAAAAAATAAATAAAACAGAATCACAGCCCAGATTTTGTAGCACTTTTCACTAAGCTTTTGCCAGGGATGGGCAACCTTTTTGAACTCGAGGACCATATCCAGCAGTGAATGGGTGTTTGGATGCCACAGACATGTGGATATCACCAGTAGTGGTGACGAGTGCTGCCATCACACCTCTCTCTCACACCCAGACACCCACACACACACACAACCTTTCCACCCACACCCACCTTTCCCCATTGCCCACTGATTTTGGCAGGATTGGAAGCAAAAGCTTCCCACAATGTGTTAAAAAGATGGCTGATTAGCAGCATGAGAACAGCTATCCTGTCCCCTGATTATGGCTGATCATAGCTGGGCAAAGGTGGAATGTGGGTGGGGTTCCCCAGGCTACAAAGAGCAAGTGAGCAGCCAAGGACCCTATTAGGGTCAATCTGCAGCCAGGACTCTGAGCCTGACATTTGCTTAAATGGAACTAGTGAACTAACAACAGATTGCATCTGGACATGCACAAACTGCCATTTTTACATATTTAAGCAACCAAAGGAAGTCAGTGAGCTACGCAAATTATGGACCAGATTTTCTTAAGAGAGAACATTGCTTCCATGCAGATTGCCTTTCTTTTTGGCTCTTAACCACTAGATGTTAGATACAATATGAAGCATACAGTAGTTGAAAAGGCAGCACAGCCATCACGTATTTGGAATCTTAAATGTCTCAACTTTTAGCCATTTTTCAAAACCACCCCATGCAACAACATTAAAGTCAAATTCATTATAGCTTAATGATAATCCTTTTGATTTAAAAAATATCGTCATATTTCTAAATGCGAGACTTTAATCCAGCCTGATCCTGGATTAGACATTTTCCACCAGGCACCTTTCCCAGCTGGGAAATCTCCTTCCTTCACCATGCACACATGGTGCCCAATGGCATCATATTCCATTTTATTTTATTTTTTTGCGATGGATATTGCCCTTGAAACCACTTGTCTCAGCAGTTGGTTTGTTAACAAAGCACCCTGGGGGAAACTGAAACCCGTCAGTTGTCACCAAATAAAATCATTTTCAGAGATAGTGAAACAGGGTGTGGCTATTTCAGGAAAAAGGAAAAAGCAGAGCATTTCCAAACTGCATTTAGCTTGTTGGGTTGCCAAGCTATATTTTTATACAGAACACAGCTTTCCAGGTTACACAGAAACAAATGCACAGCATTCCAATTTCACTGCAGTAAAACAGGGAATGCATGTGTGCTTTTGCCTGGAACAGCAGAACAGGCTCAATTTCAGTGATACAGAACATTGAATCCATCCCTCCTTTTCCATGCAGTTTCTCTTCTCCATTTCTGTACTTGTAATAAACCAGGTTGCCAAGACATTAGGATTCAGTAAACTATAGTTAGTGCTAAGCAGTCCAACCCATGGTTTTAAGTGTGTTTGCAAACCATGGCTTGGAAGTTAACAGTAACCACAGTTGCCTATAGAGTAATTGTCTATTTCTGAGGTTACATAAAACTATGATTATTACAACTTGGAAAAAGGAGATGGGAAGGTAGCATGTAAACCATTTCCCAAGCCATTTAAAGGAACACCCAAATTGAGACATAAGCAGCCTTTTAGTCTCTTCACGCTTCCCTCCTATAACAAGCACGTGAAAGAATTGCAGTAACAAAATTGCTACATAGATAGAAATGGGATACCATGACTGAATCTCTAGTAAATAACACATCCTGGAAATAAACAAGCGAGACATGACAACTCAGACAGACTGGAAACGGCAGGCATTTCTCATGCAATTATCTGATTAGAGTATGCATAATACCAGTTGCACCTTTTTTTTTCTTATGCAAGTTTTATTTGTAACAGAATGAGAGTTGGAAAGTTATATTCCCAAAGCCCACATTTCTGCAGTCTTATATATTAAAAGGAAAAAGTGAAATAACTTGATTAGGTATGAAATGCATATTTTAAAGAATGGGAAAAGAATGTCAGAAAAAAAATCTAAACCTTCAGCACTGAGAAAACCCTGAAGCTTAAAAAATTTCAGTATTTTATGCTTCAAAGGCAATAAAAGATCATCTTTCTACATTACAAAAGACTATTTTTAAAAAAAAAAGAAAGAAAGGTGTTTCTCAGCATTTTGCTGGTATTGCTGTTTTCCTTTCTAGCAGGTTTAACACACCCTGCTCCAGCTATTCCAAACAGATACAGTACCTGCAAAATTTCTCAGCTACAGGTTTGGGTTTATTTCTAAAAAAATTAACCAGGTATACCAGATTAACAAAAAAACAAACCTTTGTTTCGAGGAATAAGCAGTTCCTTACATCTCTCTAGATGTAACACTTTAAAGCAAGCATGGTAGAAAAAAATAAATGCTTGAGGTTCTGATTTTACCTCTCACAGAAAACCTGCAGTCACTAGCAACTGCAAAACAGTACTTCCCTAGCCACCAATCTTTCTCTCCCCACGTCCTTTAACCATTCAATGTAAAGTCACTTCATTCCTACAAAGAAACATTCCTGCCCGATTTGGTCTTTGGCTTTCATCTTGTTGCTCTTTCAACTAGAACACTGCAGTAAAAACAAAACCAACCAACCCCCCCGAAACCCCTACCCTTAATTGGCAACCTGAAAGCAGCAAACAAGCCAAGCCAAGAATACTTACATTTGCAATTGTTTGCGAATACTTGTGCAGTGATCCACCGATTAGTAATTACAAAGAGGAGAAAGAGCCTTTTGAACCGTCTCTCAAGCCCAGGAGCAGCGAAAAACAGAGGCTGCTCTCTGAAAGCCACTCATTCTCTTACATGCTCTGCGTGCACAACCCAGCTGCCAGATTTAATAACCATGTCAGGCTGTTTTCCCCATAAAGAGGAAAAGAGGTGACAGCAGAAGATGAAACAGGCTGCATGTTAATCTGCAGTTATGCCAGCACTAAGACTCCCATGAATGCCACAGTATAACCCTCGCCGCCTCCTTCTTAACTATAGCTATAAAACGGTGCTATGCTTTTTTTTAATGAAAGGGTTATCATCGTCATATCTCTTGGAATCGTTATTTCACACCCTGTTATTTTAAGACAGATTAACTCCCTGGATTCACCAGGGCCAAAAAACACACACAAATGCACCTCGTATTTCTTAGCCCATTAATTTAAATGGAACTAGGATCGCTGAGCAAAAGAATAATCCGGAGAACGGGCTTCCCCACCCCACCCCCTTCCTCTGTTTTCCAGCTTTTTAAAGAAAAGGAAGTAAAAAAAGAGAGAGAGAGAGTTTTCATTTACCAGTGAAATGTTCCCATGCAAAGTGACTCTGGAAAGGCTGGACCTGAAAGGCTGAAGTGCCCGGATTCAGTGTCCGCGGGGTGAGTGGCATTTCCAAATCAGGACCACCTCCATATAGGCCCAAGGTCTTGTGATCAAGAGATGTGCATTACAGGATGCAGGGGGCGGGAGAGCTCCCCACCCAAGATCCTTGCAAGGGAGAGAGGTGAGGAAGGAGGAGGAGGAGGAGGGAGGAAGCGCACCGTTGCATCTGCTACAGCGCCTGTATGCTGCAGAGGTCACGTGATCCTTCTCATTCCACTTCCCTTCCCTTCCCTCCGAGGCACCTGTCTCAGCAGGGAGCAGTTTCTGTGGAAACTGCAGACAGCTAGGTTTCCCCTCAGAGAAACTGTTGCCATGGAAACCTTACATAATGTATATGGCCCAGATTATGAGTGGCCTCCAAAATGGATGTGACATTTACATCCGAATAGTATTTTAAAAACACACACACAGAGGAAGAGAAAAAACTGACCTTCCTCTGGCAGACTGGCTGAATAAATTTAATTTCGGTCTTTAAACCATGGCAGAAATCCACATTCGAAGAGATTTTCAAAATGACACTACCAGTATAATGAGGCTCCTGATACTTTGCTCAGATTGAGGGCTTAGGAGCAATACTTGCCAGTCCGATTTTATTAATGAAGGATTTTTTTCCCGTATCCACCCCCCACCCCCTTTGCTTCTATAAAGGAAATTAATTTCATTCTCTGGTTAAATATTCCATTGCAAAACCATTCATAAACCCTGAGAGCTTTACACCCAAGTGTTATATTACTGTCCACATAGCAACTTTGCGAGATGCCTTCTGCCCTTAACAAATTCTGAAAGTTAATAACAACTCTACCCCACTGGCTGATGGGACCTGTAGTCCAAAACATATGAAAGGCATCAGTTTGATGGGGGGGGGGAGAATACCTTGAAAAGCGTATTGTTGAGAAACGGTTCAGAAAACAACAACCGTAAAGATCAAGGGGATGGAGCAAGTCCTGTATGAGTAAAGGCTACATCTGGGGCTTCATATATTTTTTGGAGAGCCACTGGTGGCTACCTCTGCCTTAGGTCAGGGGTAAGTGTGGTGTAGTGGTGGACTCCTAATCTGGGGAACCGGGTTCGCGTCTCCGCTCCTCCACATGCAGCTGCTGGGTGACCTTGGGCCAGTCACACTTCTCTGAAGTCTCTCAGCCCCACTCACCTCACAGAGTGTTTGTTGTGGGGGAGGAAGGGAAAGGAGAATGTTAGCCGCTTTGAGACTCCTTCGGGAAGTGATAAAGCGGGATATCAAATCCAAACTCCTCCTCCTCCTCTTCTTCTTCTTCTTCTTCTTCTTCTTCTTCTTCTTCTGCACCAGAATTGGATACAGAAGGTACAAGGTTCAGTCCCCATCATCTCCAGATAGCACTTGGAGAGACCCCAGCCTTGAAACCCTGAGGAGCTGCTGCCAGTCAGTATGGACAATATTGTGCTAGATGGACCCAATGGTCTGATTCAGTCATCATAAGGCAGCTCCCTATGTTAAGCTCACCTGTCCGTGGGCCCTGGCTGGGCTTATGTGATTGCAACGGCAGAACTCTAATCTGAGCAGTGCCAGGTGGCTTTGTCTAGCCACCCTTTGAATTTCCCACAATGCCCCTGAACAATGTTATTTTGCAGATACATACAAGATACCAGGTGAAGACAAGCCTCTGACAGAAAATAATTTACAGTGGTACCTCGGGTTACATACGCTTCAGGTTACAGACTCCGCTAACCCAGAAATAGTACCTCGGGTTAAGAACTTTGCTTCAGGATGAGAACAGAAATCGCGCTCCGGCGGCGTGGCAGCAGCAGGAGGCCCATTAGCTAAAGTGGTGCTTCAGGTTAAGAACAGACCTCCGGAACGACTTAAGTACTTAACCCGAGGTATCACTGTACAAAATATAGAGCACGTCAGTAGATTTGAAAATGAAAAAAATAAATCATTTAGCAAACAATGACAACCACACCATGATCTAGGCTTAAGTACAGTGGTACCTTGGGTTAAGAACTTAATTTGTTCTGGAGGTCCATTCTTAACCTGAAACTGTTCTTAACCTGAGGTATCACTTTAGCTAATGGGACCTCCCACCATCACCGCGTGATTTCTGTTCTCATCCTGAAGCAAAGTTCTTAACCCGAGGTACTATTTCTGGGTTAGTGGAGTCTGTAACCTGAAGCGTCTGTAACCTGAGGTACCACTGTACACAGATGCACACTCCTACGCATCTGGCTTAAATTCAGTTCAGTTCTTACCAGGCTAGATGACATACAGCTGGCTCCCATATCCTTTACTCCAGAGGAGACCGGCAGAAGCAAAAGGCAAATGTTGGGGAGAGCAATGATGGCCAGTCTCTTCCCCCAGCCTCTTGGAAGTGCCAACTGCTGATGCTGGTCTTATTGCACATTTTCTTTCTTTTAAAAAAATTCCCCCACATGAGCAAAAACAGTTGGGGAAGTGGGTTTGATTGTGAGCAGAGGACCCTGAGAAAGGGTTAAGCAGCCCCTCCCCTGTTGCTCTTCCATTGTGATCACAGTCTTCTATGGCTTTTTTTTTTTTTTTTGCGGGGGTGGGGAGGAAATCCACATGAAACTCTTCTGCCTACCTACATGTAAAATTCAATTGGACCCTCCAGGTAGATTATAGAGCTGCTCCGTATGTGCTCTTTTCTGTAATTTGACACTGTGAGAAATGAAACTTATAGCTTCATTGAACATTCACAGCCTCTGGGCCATGTGCACATTAGATTTCATGCAACACTCGGAATGTAAAAAAAAAAAGTAGCTAAGCTTTGACTGCCCAAAATCCTAAGTTAAAAATATTGGCTGTGTTCACATTCCAGTTTCCAGTGGTGGGATTTTAATCCATGTTCACATGACATATCCTGTACTTTGTTATGTATCCTGTACTTCATATGGATTGAATAGACAAATTAGGAATGATTTAAGCACTCCAGAGTGAACATTTTTCTACATAGGATAAAGACTTCTCTGTCCTGATTTGAACAGCTGAGAAGAAAGGGAAGAGCTGCAAAATGCACCAAGAAGCAACAACTTCACTGCACTCTAAGGTGGTAATGTGAACACATCCTAAAATAGTTGCTGGGTCCAAATGCCTGGCAATGCTCAGGATGCTGGCCTAGAAAAAGTACAGTGGTACCTCAGGTTACATACGCTTCAGGTTACAGACTCCGCTAACCCGGTAGTAGTACCTCGGGTTAAGAACTTTACCTCAGGATGAGAACAGAAATCGCGCAGCGGTGGCATGGCGGCAACGGGAGGCCCCATTAGCTAAAGTGGTACCTTAGGTTAAGAACAGTTTCAGGTTAAGAACGGACCTCCAGAACAAATTCAGTTCTTAACCCGAGGTACCTTTGTATTATGAGGTGAGCAGCTCTCAGCTGTGGGCCCTGTTTGTTGCTGTAGACAGTGTGTGTGTTAAATTTATGTAACACCCTTCACCCCAAGATCACAGGACAGTTTACAGCCTATACGACCATTTTGTGCTGGGGTTTCCTTTCCTGCCCCCTGCCCATGCATTGCAGGAGCATATCTAATCACGCCATGCACTGCCCTTACCCAATCTGGTACAATGAGAAAATTGTACTTAAAAAATGAATAAAATAAATGTGCATACACTTCATCAAATTTCTGTAGACATGCACACAACAGATTGCAGGTTTCCTGACTTGGAACAATAAAGACATTCATCATTATCATCATTATTAACTGCTCTTTAGTGCAAATTTAAAAACTTGTACTTCAAAAGAAATAAACAGGTAAACAAAAATTTGCACACAGGTTTCCAGCTTCAGGTTTCCAGAACTTATGGTGGGTGAGGAAATATTAATTAAAGGGAGGAAACAACAACACACAGTGCGAATACAGTGGTACCTCGGGTTACGCACGCTTCAGGTTACATACACTTCAGGTTACAGACTCCGCTAACCCAGAAATAGTGCTTCAGGTTAAGAACTTTGCTTCAGGATGAGAACAGAAATCGTGCTCCAGGGGCACGGCGGCAGCAGGAGGCCCCATTAGCTAAAGTGATGCTTCAGGTTAAGAACAGTTTCAGGTTAAGTATGGACCTCCGGAATGAATTAAGTACTTAACCTGAGGTACCACTGTACATCCCATCAAGGGCTGCCCACTGGTGTAGAGAGGAAACGTTAAGATAGATTTCAGTGGCATAAGATGGAAAGTGCTCATGACTGCACCCACATACAAATTAACACCTTCTTGTGGACACAGACATGTTATTTTATTTTATATTGCAGTCATTGTTTGCATTTGTTGTGTATATGGCGTTGAGGATTGCATTTGAGAAGCAGGCTATGCGTTAGGTTTGCTTAGAAATAATTTTGTGTCCAACTTCAAAGCACCACTAACTCAAATGACAATATAGCCAAGCTTGTCTGGTTTCCGCAAGGTCAGTTTTACTATAAAAGAATCCCGAAAATATGCTGAAGACATTGTGCAACAAAGTAAGAATATCAGAACACCGTTCCAGAATCAGAAACAGAAACAGTGTTGTCGACGCGCCTTTAGTGCAACATTTTATTCAAGCATCACATTCAGATGAGGATTTAACATTCTTTGTGATCTGGGCGTATCAAGGACCTGTAGAACAAGCCAAAAAGATCCTTATGCAGAAACAAACCAGATTTATTTTTCTGCTCGATTCTTTGCATCCTTCATGTTTAAATACAGAAATAGAGTATAGTTGTTTTCTATGAGTTATTATTAATATCTTGATATACCATTGATAACCTTAAAAAATTTACGTTGAACATGGTGGTTTCAAGGGGGTCACATTAAGAGGAAAAAACTTTGCTGTAGATTGCTGCCACCTGTAATTAGAACATTGTCTCTCTCTAAAAAAAGCAAACATAGTAGTAAAGGTAAAGGTAAAGGGAGCCCTGACCATTAGGTCCAATTGTGGCCGACTCTGGGGTTGCGGCTCTCATCTCACTTTATTGGCCGAAGGAGCCGGCGTACAGCTTCCGCATGTGGCCAGCATGACTAAGCCACTTCTGGTGAACCAGAGCAGCGCAGGGAAACGCCGTTTACCTTCCCGCCGGAGCGGTACCTATTGATCTACTTGCACGTTGACGTGCTTTCAAACTGCTAGGTTGGCAGGAGCAGGAATCAAACAACGGGAGCTCACCCCGTCGTGGGGATTCGAACCACCAAACTTCTGATCGGCAAGTCCTAGGCTCTGTGGTTTAACTCACAGCGCCACCCGTGTCCTGTGCAACATAGTACTACTGGTTGTTTAATGCGGTATCCGCCATGTCACTCGTTCCATGTCTCTGATACACAAAATACGGTATGTAGAGCCATTGTTCAATATCTGTGTTATATGTTTTATTTTTAAATTTGTAAAAAACCTACATTATTATGTTTATCTGCATTATTTAGAGTATGCTCGGCTGACGAAGCCCAGCAGGGCGAAACAAGGTATTATTCCGGGAATCCTTGTCACGTTTAAGTTACCGGTATTTCGTCTGATACCAGCATACAACAACTATATGTTGCAAAGGCACATGTTAAGATCTTTTGTATCCTTCGTCCAATACCTGCATACAGCAGCTGCATACAACAACCATACTTTGCAAAGGCAGATGTGGAACATTACAAGGAAAAGTTCATCTTTTGCAAGTACTGCTTCTTAAAGTTGTTACGTTTGGAACACAAAAGTTTCTATTTGGACATTACGTATATAAGAACTGATCTGTTTGTATTTCCTGTTCTAAATGTTGGTCCTTAATTGCTTCTACTCAACTAGATAATGTGAAAAGAGTTATGTTTACATTATGTATAAAAAATTTATGTAGTTAAACGCTGCCAGTTACGTTGTGGGTATATTTGTTAGTTGAATTTACGTAACTATCAGTTTGATAGTGTTGTGTAAGAAGATATTGTGCAAGCAAGTGAGCCATGCAATGCAGTGGGCGTAAACCATCCAAATAACATTACACTATTCCCCCAATTCCAACCTCTCATCAAATTAAGAAATATTTTATATTTCCTAAATACAGGGAAGAGGAGATGGTGAGATTTTAAAAAAATCAAGTATCCACATTTTCCATGTTTGTGTATTTTAAAGGTGGGAACTGATAATGATTCGGTTCATTGACCAAGATCATTCATCTTTGAAGCAACACAAGTAGGTCATATTCTAGCCCAAGGTGGTTGAAGCATAAAGTAACACTAGCAACCATCTGACAGATGTTCAGTGACCTATGTATGCAAAGCCTATATAAGCTGTCTTTTCCTTGGAGACAGGAATGCACTACGTGAAAAGAACATATAACCATAATTATGTCTTATTTTCATTTTCTTTGTTGAAACTAAGGATAGAAAAAGACACTTTCCCATAGAGGATACCTCATATAAATAAAACTACCCACAACAGGGTAATTTCTTATAGGAAATGGGTGTGATTTACCGTATAATATTGTTATGAGTTTGGGGTGGGTGTGTCAGTCTGGATAATATCCTGGGCCCCTTCCAAAACCTGTGATCATATAGCTGTGAGGGAAAAATGTGTATAAGAACATATAAGAACTGCCAAACCAGTTCCTTTGTCAAAATAATGACTTTGGCTAGCTAGCTAAGTACCACAATTTAGCATATCCAAAGAAGTTGCTGTGAGCCATAGCAGCAAATGGTGGACCTTTCCCCTCCCTCCCTCCCTCCCTCACCTACCTGGTACCAAGAGTATGTACGGTATGTAGTCATTAATTTGGATCATACTGTGGTATGATTCTGCCCTGTTCTGTAGCAGCCATCTTTTAGTGGGCTGAGGTACCATTCATCCTTAGTGTTGGAAGAGCACTTTTAAGAATTTTGTTTTAATGTATTTAGTTTTTCATTTTTTATTGTGTTGTGTTTTACAGATTTGTAAATCATGTTGAGACACCTTGTAGAAAGTGGTTAAAAATGTAATATATGCCACCTTTTTATTCTAGTCCCATAGTTATCAGTGCATATTTGAATCCTTGCTCCGTGTATAAAATTGATTTGAAAGATTGGGGGTGTGAGAAAGACTGTGAATGTGTACCTTTTCTTCATCTTCCCCCCACCCCATCCTGATTGTGATTTAATTATGTTAAGGCATAAATAATCTGTTTTAGAAAAGATTAGGAATTTTTCCAGGGAGACAATAATAACCTACTACGTTTCATTGCTGCCAATGTCATTTTACCTACTTTTCCTAGATATGAGCAAGCTGTATCAAATTAGCCCATAAAATTGTTGCTTGGTTTTGGGCCTGAAAACCTAGATATTTTCAAAGGCAAAAGGGGGGAGGGGGGGAGATGAGAGAGATCCCCTGAGAGGGTTAGGAAGAGTTGAACTGCCACTTCAGTCCTGAAGCTTTGGCAGATTTACAGCGTAACGCCTTGAACTTCAAAGGCACATTGCTCAAAGGGAGCAAGGAGAACAAATTGAAAAATGAATATTGTATATAATACAAGGCTTTCTTAAGAAGGCAGGAACACTGTTGCCTAGTGTGTGTGATATTTCAGTGCTTTTAAACATCTACTGCAGCTTCCCCAAAATGTTTAGAAAGTACTTCAAAATGAAGCGTAATATCCATTGTGAAAGACCAATCTCTGGCTTTTCCAATTAGGATACAGTGGTACCTTGGTTTGCAACTGTTTTGGATTACAACCACGTCAAACCTGGAAGTGTGTGTCCCCTTTTTTGGATTACAATCCATTTTTTCTTTTTTTCCTTTTGGATTACCGTACAACCCATTTTGGGGGGGGAGGCCATTTTTGGATTACAACCCATTTTGGTTGGCGAAAGCGTGCCTTGGGTTACAACCTGTTTTGGTTTACAACCGGACCTCAGGAACAGAGTATGGTTGTAAACCAAGGTACCACCGTAAAGTTAAACTGATGGCAATAGATTGCTATCTTGGAAGATACGGTAGTATCCATGTACTGTGATATGAAAGAACATAATGAGCTTTTTTCTCTAGTGCAAAAATTAACTGAGGCTGGTGGATGGATGGGCAGCGAATGGTACATTTGAGGTTGCATTGTGTTAGCCAATTAATAATTTACTAAGCAGTTTCTTGTGAAAGCTGCACATGCCTAGCAACTGAGAGGAGAGGAAGCAGAGGAGATTAGCTGAAGGAGACAACAGAAGTGAAAAGCATGCTTGCCAGCAGTATCCCCCTTCCTTTTTAATTCAGCCTTTGAGCAAAGCCCTGCACCTTTCCCAACTAGTGAGAAGGAAACCTCAAGACTTGGGGCAGTCAAAGGCCACGCAGCACTCACCATGTAAAAGGAAGCTGAAATCTAATGTGTACATAACCCAGAGGCTGTGAATGTTGAACGAATCGATGAGCTTCATTTCCCACAATGACAAATGACAGAAAAGAGCACATATTGAGCAGGTCTGCAGTCTTTACAGAGGGCAAAACTGGATTTTTTGTGTATGCAGATAGATAGGTGGAAGAGGCTCCTGTGAGGGTGGGGGGTTTATTTGGTGGGTGGAGTCCAATGAAAAACAGGCATAGACAACTGATCAGAATGGAAGAGCAGCAGGGGACGGGCACCATTTTACCACTCAAGCCCACCTTCCCAGTTGCGTTTCATGCAGGTGGAAATTATAAAGAAGGAACCTTTGTGAGGGTGTTAAGCAGAAAACAGAAAGAGTTGTTCTCTCCTGCTGCTCTTCTCTTCCAGATCTCAATCTCCTGTATGTATCTACATAATTACATCTAGTTGGCCCTGTCCGTCTTACAGTCCCCTGTGCATCCTCTGATCTCTTCACTCATTCAGTCTCCACCTAGGTCATCACCATTTACCTGCCCTGACCTTCTTAATGCCAGCTAGCCTAGCAGCTTTGTCCTGCCCAGAGAGCCACTTCTGGGTGCTCTTTGCAGTGGCAGTCATTTGTGCCACCAATGGAAGTGGTGGATCCAGGAGCAGCCGTAAATGACACAGCCACTCCTTTAGAGGGAATGCAACCCCATCCAAAATGGACAAGCAGGTCCAATTCCTGACCCCAAGAATTACTTATCCACAGTGCTTCAATCAGGATTCAGCTTCGGTTTTGTCTTTCTCCAGCTCCCCGTTTTTCTCTGGAACCTGCACAACCTCTTCTACTCAGATGATAAGGAAAAAAGAGCTGGGTGTCATCAGCATACCCGTGACACTTCGCTCCTAATCTCCTAAGGACCACTTCCAATGGTTGTTAAACAGCACTTTGGACTAGATGAAGCTCTGCAGAACCTTACAGTTCAGCTTCCATGGGGTCATGGAGGAGTCTACCAATGCTACTTCATGGAGAGGAGCCTGAAGGCAGAAGTGGAAGCATCATAACATGCTACCTTTGTCACAAGAGACTAGGGCCCTGCGGGACTTGACATCTTTCCTCAGGGCCTGCAAGACAGAGCTGTTCCGCCTGGCCTTTGGTTTGGACTCAGTCTGACCCTTATGTTTCCCTCCCCTTATGGTTTTGATCTATGGGCTATTATTAGGCTGCATTTTAAATTGTATTTTTAACATGTATTTTAAATTGTTTTTTCCCCTTCCCTATTATGTTTTTATTTTATTTTACTGGTGTTAGCCACCCTGAGCCTGGCTCTGGCCAGGGAGGGTTGGGTATAAGTAAAAATTTATTATTATTATTATTATTATTATTATTATTATTATTATTTATTATTACCCCCAGCTCCCAGCCCACAGAGCTGATCGAGCTGGAGACCATGGTCAAAAATATCAAATGCCACTGAAACATCAAGAATGAGCAGAGACACACTCATCATGCCCCTCATCTGATAACAAGTCATCCATCAAGACAACCAAGCCTGATTTTGTTCTGAAACCAGGCCTGAACCCAGAATGGAAGGGTCCAGATTATCAGTATATGGTGCTGAGCCGCCACTACCTTCTTGAGCACCTTTTCAGAACCTGCACATAGCACTTCCTGGTCCAATATGGGTTTATTGAGGAATGGGCACCCTGCCGCCTTCTTAAGAGCTGTAGGTACCTATCTCTCAAGGATGCATTTACCACACACTGGACCAACTTGGTAACTCTCCCCCGCCATTCCAGCAACTTCTAAGCAACCATGATGGACAAGGGTTGAGAGGGGGGAGGGCCGGGCTCAGTGGTGCAGAGTGTAATGTTACCTAATTGAATCACTTTTATTTTTTAAAATGAAAGCAGACACCTGATGTTCATTATTTATATATGTACTAATAGAAATACCCCGCTAATTTTGTGATCCTGTAGACCACAGCATCAAGCTTCAGAGCTCAGTTTCAATTTCCCTGCAACCTCTTCAGCACAAGGAGTTAAAGAAAATGAACAAAGCGATTGACAGTCCCAAATCACTCTAATTCAGCATTTGGTTAGACTCCGTTGTGATTTAACCTTCTTAGAATAAGTAAACCACTGTTCTAAAAGGCCAAGAGTGATTGGAAAAGATGAAAAACCTTATTTAAAAAGCCCACTATTACCACTATTTTCCAGTTCAAACTAGCTATTTTAGATAGTCTAATCACAGGCTCTTTCCAAGGAGGGCATTAAACTAGCACAAATATGTCTCTGAAGCAGAGTAGTCCATTTTTCGTCTCTCCTGGAATCCTTCTCTATATATTTTAGCCAAGGGGAGGGGAGACAAATGGCAAGTCATATCAGACTTTTGAAAAGCATATATAAATTACCTTTGGCTAAAATGTTTAGCTGAGCACATTATATATAAGCTCTAGGTGATAACAGAGACAGAAATAAGGTGGCAGAGAGAGAGAGAGAGAGAGAGAGAGAGAGAGAGATGGGGTGGCAAGAAAACACACACACACACACACACACACACACACACACACACACACACACAACTGTGCAGTGCTGCAAATACCAGCCCACTTACGGCTCTGGACCTGTTCACCATCAAGTTTACCTCAGGTAAATGTTATACTTAACAGAAAAACAAAAGGTTCCCTACTGATGTGTTAGAGAAATCTTCAGTGGCTGAACCCACCCCTTTCTCATTCCTTCACCAAAAATGCTATCTTTTGGATCTTGGGGTTATGGCTCAAGACATTTTTCTCCCTGAAGCAAAGGGCAAGATGGAACATACCTACAGAAGCCAACTGGACTGGTAGAGAATCCTCCATCACACCTGAGGGCAGCAGGCTAGCTTGGAGAATGCAAGGCAGCACAGCTTATGGGGCAGAGGGCAGCCCGTGTGCCACAACAGGGAAAAATAGCTGGAGAGGGCTGCAGCTGCCTACCAATCTCCTAGCATCTGCTTTCTGAGGTGGCTGCCTCATTCTGCCTAATGGTAGGACCAGCCCTGCTTGGTCACCATTGACAGCTCAAACTATGAGTCTGCTGAATATAGTAGGAATTTCTAACTTCCTTTGTTACAAAGATTACTATTTGGATGAGAAGATTGTGGGTGGTTCAAATTGTGACACTTACTAGGAATGCTGGTGAAATCTGCTTCAACCAGATACTTATCTAAATTGTTCCATATTTTCAAGATTGATTCCAAATGGGAAGTGAGCCAGGCAGACACTAATTTCAATTCAGAAACTCCAGGCATGTTTTAGGATTGATTTTTTATTTTTTATTTGTGAAATTGAAGTATCCCACCTTTTTTACGTTTTAATAACAAATTGACAGTGTAGCTTTTTCCAGGCTGTAGCCACTTCTGACATGGAACAATTGGGGGGAAATGACTAAGGATCCCAGCAGATTTCACCAGGCTTCAGTTTGGAAATGGACCAGAGCCAAAGGAGAGACAGATTAACCAGAACCCAAATTTACCTTGGGCATGGATAAAATCTAACCCCTAAGAGAATGCCTGGATTGCTATTTCCTACCCACCCTTTCAAGAAGATGCCATTGTCAGTGTTTCACTGCACATGTGATTATGCCCCAGGAGTACACAATCTCTAGCCATCTAAAGAGTTATGCAAACTGAGTGACTGCAGTTATCAACAATCAAATGGGCTATGCCTGCCAAGGACACAAACCTTTGTGTGTTGGAAATTGTGACTCTTTGGCCTGCACCGATAACACTGCTGTAATAGTGAAGTTATAAGGTATTTAAAAAGAACATAACTGAAAGAAGTGCTCTCAGTACGTGCTGCCTTTTTGCATTTCAAGGTCAGTTCAGTTTGTCATTTAACCCTTGTAAAGACTGCAAACCTATAGCATCAGAATCAGTAATTAGACTTACATTCACAGAAATTCTGAAGACCGCACAGGAATTCTAAACGCTTAAAATTTATCTGAAATTTTTACATTAGCAATTTTGGATCAGCACCAAAGCCTCTTCATTTCTGCATTGGTTCCTCTACATTTTCCACTCTGACTCAAGTCTTTGTTGGCACTTTACCACACTTTTAAACTGAGCAACATAAAGTTGTTGTGGAACTGCTTTAAATGCCAGAAGCATGTGCCAGAATATTACAGAGACAGAGAGCAATTATGGAGAAAAGTCTCTTTTTCAGCACTGTCTGTTAACTGTTAACCCTTCCTTGACTGGACATCAGTACTTCTTTGTCAAGGACTGCTTTGTCACAACTCTCCTACTTGACCATTACCATATTCATGTGCACTCAGGGTCCTTCTCACTGATTTCCATAGAACTTGCTTCAAGATAGGCAGCCCCTTGAGGCAGGAGCCATTTAAATTCTACACAATGCTTAGTTTGGGCTTCTAGTAACCATTTAATTGTTGCAATAAAAATAATATTAATGGAAAAGAGCCAGTCATTACTTGTATTATCCTTTTCGTAAACCTCACAGCCATGTTGTTATTACCCCATTTAAAAAAGATACAGTAACCTTCAGATATTTTCATATGATGCGAAAGTGGGCTGGAGAAGGGAGGTTGCTCATGAAGGAATAATAATTCATTCTATAACAACAGCAACAACTTATTATTTATACCCTGCCCATCTGGCTGGGTTTCCCCAGCCACTCTGGGCGGCTTCCAACAAAATATTAAAATACAATAGTACAATTCTAAGTTATTATAACTGGGGTGTGTGGTGTGGAGCATTCATGTTCAGTATTCCATACCACAAATACTATACACCATTCCACCTTCCCAACCAACTTTCCATTTCTTATTCCCCACCAACACACACTCAGCATTCTGTGGTTACTAAGCATCCTCATATTGAGTTGTTTTGGAACCCCAGCCCCCGCCCTGGTTAGTTCCTCTCCTTCTAAAGATCTTTTGTAGCTCTGCAAACCTTGGGATACCTTCAGTCTTGTTGATGCCAGCTATTTTTGCAATGTAAGGTGTGTGTGTGTGTGTTATAGTCAGCTAGCCCATAACATGCACAATATGAAAACACAGCCCCAGTAACACTCATTATACTGGAAGTTTTTGTGCTTTTAAAATATTGTTCTGATGCTTCATTAAAGCAATTCTTAAGAACAGATGAAGATTTCGGTTTTTGTAAAAGCAAGAGTTTGTTTTACAAAACCTGACAAGAAAGAGCAAAAAATATATTTCTGTCTCGTATATCGCTGGAAGTCTGTCAGTCTTGATAAGGTTCTTCTCTAACCAAAACCAATTTCCTTTGCTGCAGTTTTGTAAGCAGTTTCCTGTCAAGCAATATTTATATAAATCCTATAATCCATCTAAGAAGCACTCAGCTATGTGAATTTTACCAAGCCTGCATTGCCCCACAAGACAACTGAGAGGAAGAAATGTGCATAGAGATTCCTGCTGCTTTAACAATTGTGTGTTTGGACACACAAAGGATCGGAAGTTGTTCTTCCCTTCCCAGAATAAGGAAGATTCTGCCAGCTTTCCCCTCCTCCATATTACACAAAGGTCTTCCAAAACCAGGAATAGGAATTCAGGGGTGCAGAGGCTAAGGGAAGGCAGAAAAGCCCTGTTCCAAACTTTCTGAAGCATGGGTAGGCAAACTAAGGTCTGGGGGCTGGATCCGGCCCAATTGCCTATTAAATCCGGGAATCAGCATGTTTTTACATGGGTAGAATGTGTCCTTTTATTAAAAATGCATCTCTGGGTTATTTGTGGGGCATAGGAATTTGTTCATTTCCCCCCAAAAAATATAGTCTGCCCCCCCAAGGTCTGAGGGACAGTGGACCGGCCCCCTGCTGAAAAAGTTTGCTGACCCCTGTTCTGAAGGCTAAAAGAAGCAAGGTTAGGATCCCAAACCCTCTCAGTACACCAGGAATCATCAATGTGGTTCACCCCAAATGCTGTTGGAATAACAACATATGGCCAAAAGTTGTTGTTGGGCCATATAACACCAGTCCTAAAAGATCTGCATTGGCTTTCACTTTCTGAGCACAATTCAAAAGTGCTGACCTTTAAAGCCCTAAACGGCCTCGGCTCTGGATACATGAAGGAAACCTTTAAAACATCAAAATGCAGAGCATGTCAGTAAATTTAAAAATGTCAAATCAGCAATTTAATAAACACAGAATAAATTCATTATTTAAGTATACAAAACAAAGCAAGAGTTAACTGACAATAAAATTTCTGGTTCTGGTCTTCCTGCACTCCAAGAAGCCTTCCTTAGATACATTTCAGAGGGGAGGGTCATCTCACATACAGCCGGCTCCCACTTCCTTACTCCAGAGGAGGTTGGCAGCAGCAAAAGGCAAATGTCAGGGAGGGCAATAAGGGTCAGCCTCTTTCCTAGCCTCCTGGCAGTACCAACTGGGCAGGTATACTTATTGGAGATACTGTATGTGCTATATCTCTTGCAGAACCAAGAGAAGAATCAAGACAATCAAACAAAAACATGATGTAAAAATAATAGCTGAATGGCGAATGTTCTGAACAAAGCATTAACTACTGCAAAAATCTTATGTACTTACTGTAGTGCTACAGAAGTGAGATTGGGTTGGATGTGCACATAAGAGCCCTGGGATTCTAGAATGGTAAACCTGGGGTCTGCAGAAGAAGAAGAAGAAGAAGGACTGCAAAATAAAGCTTCTGGTCCTGGTCTTCCTGCGCTCCAAGGAGCCTGGCTTAAATATAGCTCATATGGGAGGGTCTTTTCACTTGCCTAGATGACATACAGCTGGTTCCCAGATCCTTACTCCAGAGGAGGCTGGCAGCAGCAAAAGGCCAATGCTGGGGAGGGTGATGGAAGCGAGTCTCCCAGCCTCTTGGAAGTATCAACTGCTGGTACAGTACTTATTGCAGTTATTGGGACACCCTGCCTGCTGCAGTACAACAGATGGCCGCCAACTTTAGTTGTGTTTGGTATCTGTTGAAGATTTGTTTATTCAACCAAGCATTTGCAGATCCTAATTCCTAGCATTTTAGTGATATGTAGTTACTTAGTTTCCTGTGCATTTGTGTGTTTTTGTGGGTGGGTGGGAGAGAGAAAGAAAGAAAGAAAGAAAGAGAGAGAGAGAGAGAGTGTGAGAGAGTTTCTAATATGGTCTTATTTTAATGTGTTTTGTAAACCACCCTGGCTTTTGATAGTGAAGGGCAGAGGTTTATCTTATGTATCTAAGTAAGGAAGTAAATAAAGTATGACCCTGTTCTTAGCTCACCAACCTAGAGAAGGACAGTGCAATACAAGAAGTCATTCCCCATTCTGAATTGGTTTTGCTCACCCTTAGAGACTTGTCACAATGACAGATCTGATTGGCTGTTTAGCTGGGTGACATTATCATGTGTGACCCCGAGGATGGTAATAGTGGTGGGGAATGGTTTTGATGCAACTGTACAAAGGGTGGTAAACTTTGTTGTTGTTGTTGTTTAAAAGTGTCTTTCAGGGAACATGTTGGGTGGATTTTCATGCTGAAAATTCTCTCCAAAAACATCCAGCAGACAACAGAGATTTAGGTCTGGTTTAAGATTACCTTGGCTGTTAGGCCAAAAAGCCTACTTCTTCAAGGTCTGAAATCTCAAAGGAATTGGAAGGCAAGTGGCAAAAAGCCCTTCAGCATGGTGCTGCAAAATGGGTTTGCAAGTTTTCCAAGCAGTGAACAAGCCCCGTGCAGCCCAGGTTGCTTCCATCATTTCCCATAGGGTTTGCATGGGCTGAGACTGCGCTCATCGAGAGTACAGTGGTACCTCGGGTTACATACGCTTCAGGTTACATACTCCGCTAACGCAGAAATAGTGCTTCAGGTTAAGAACTTTGCTTCAGGATGAGAACAGAAATCGTGCTCTGGTGGCGTGGCGGCAGCGGGAGGCCCCATTAGCTAAAGTGGTGCTTCAGGTTAAGAACAGTTTCAGGTTAAGAACGGACCTCCGGAACGAATTAAGTACTTAACCCGAGGTACCACTGTAATCCCTTTTAAACACGGATTTCTCCTCCCCTACCACCAATTTATGATGTGAAATTGCTCTCATTGATGAGATAGGTATTGTTGCCACTGGAGGAACATTAGGTGCTATTTTGAGTCATCAGAATTGCGCGCCCCCCATCTTCTTTCCCTAGTTAGTAAGTAATAGAAAGCTTTACAGCAATACTCCAGATCCATCTAAAAACCCACTCTACTTTCTATGAATCTAGTTAATGTACATACCCTCCCTCCGTTTCCAAAACTTTAGCCCTGATTCAATCTATTGGAATCCCCTCCAGACCACACCAGGCCCTGCAACTCCAAAGACTGTTTCAACCTGAAGCATCACCGCTGGCATCAGAGGAGTCAGAAATGTTTATTTTAATTTTTGTCATGTACAGGCTGAATATATCCACTTCTCCGCACATCCATGCTTCACCAGGCTAATGTATTTGAGTTTCTGGAACAAGTTTACCTGTAGATTTCTATGCTTTCAGGGTCTTTTAGGATACATCCTGTTATCTTTGTCAGTGTACTAAGAGGATTTTAAGTCTCCAAGTGATCCTTTAAGCCTCTAATAATAGATTACTAAGGCATTTTCTGCATATCAAAAGATAATACATATAATGTGTAAAGTAATATATAATGGGCATTTCAATAATATATTAAGATTGCTAATGACTTTAATTTCTAGGCTTTGTATCAGATAAATGTTTATTTCCCCTGGCCCTTACATACTTAACATGTTTGTTCTGGAAGATGAGCACAGGGCCCTGCTTATGTGCAATTTTTAGACAAATAAATTAACACACCCACAACAAAGATATGCTAGATAAGTCAAAGGCTTGGGTTATATATACGTCCCTCCCTATGCATAGAATTCAGAGCAAAATAAACATGCAATTCTTACCAGCATCCTGGTAGAATAAAATCTATAATAGGAAATCATGGTTAACCCTGAAAGGACACCATCACGATGACTTAAAGAGTGACAACTTTTTGATAATTTAACCAAAAGAATAAAGGTACACCATGACGTACACTGACTTGCATTATGTATACATTAGTGGCTTAAAATGCAGTAAGGTCATTTTTTCCTAAATGACTTGAAAGGTCATTTAAAGTCACAATTTTACATGGCTGCACACACCAAAGAGAGGGCGGGGATTTCTTCACCCCATGTGTATTACCTGATTTGTTTCTCCCTGCCTGCGCCAACCTATTCAACAAAGATTTTGTCATATTCAACAAAGCTTTTGTCTGCACATGCACAGTACACACCTCAGGTTAGCCACTGCTTGCGTTTTTACAAAGGATGGAAGCTAGTTTGAGGGGAAACACATCGATCCACAGTATTTCTCAAGAAACTACATGGATACATATGGATTGTGGCCTGCATCATGTTAACTCATCTTCGAACACCAACAGCGGGAACACACTGGAGCTGCAGTAAACAGCAGTGTGCGCACAGCCTTGGTGCTTTCATACACGGATGACTCCATCTTGGAAATATCATCGCCCCAACCCCACCAGGCTAGCAACTGCATGTGTCACAAGTGTGGCCAACATAATATTTTTTTCTCCACCAGTCAAAAGATTCAGGAAAAGTCTACAGACCTATATGCATCACACCACTGAATCAACCATATACTTAGAACATAGGAAGCTGCCTTGCCCCAAGTGAAACCATTGGGCCACCTAGCTTAGTACTTGAAATATACTCGGAGTCGAGAGTGGTTTTCATGCTCTTTATTCAGCTCATAACTCAGTACATAACAGCACTGTCAACAGGCAACAGTTTTCCAGGGTTTCAGGCAGGAATTTCTGCCTGGAGACACCAAGGATTGAACCTGGGACCTTCTGCATACAAAGCATGAACTCAGCCACTAAGCTATGGCCCTATCCCTACTTAAAATACCTGTTTAGTAGTCCTAGGCTACTGCTTTCTGACTGCTGCTGAAGCCCACACAGTTCTTACAGACCATGTCCCACCCTTTGAGAATTTTTCAGACCCGGTATCCTACCTTGTTCTCATGTTCTTTGGGCTTGTGTTCTTGAGCCTATTTTTCAGCTCTGCAGCGTTTCCATACCACCAGCAGCCATGCGGCACAAACTCAAGAGATAATACATTGTGACACAGCATCGGCTCGCCCCGTCTGCTTAGCCCTGATTTATATCTGTAGACTTTCTAGCTGTTTTCTGCGGACAGCAACAAAGAAACAAAAGCTATTGGGGAAAGCCGGGCTGCAGGTGAAGGCACAGCGTGTTCCTCCAGCATGTCGGAGGTGGTTTTCTCTCCTGCTCGACTGGTTGGTAGGGCATGAAGGAGGCTGAGGCCAAGTGAGGCCAAGGGCTTGATAGGATTTAGAAGTAATCCTAGGAAGAAGTAGTGAGAGCCCATGTCACTTTTGCATGAGGGAGAGCTCATCCAAGATCAGGAAGTAGGAGTGGTCAACCTTTCCTGATCAGGATGCAGTTTCAATGCTTTGCATACTTCATGGGAGCCATTGGTCCTATTATTATTATTATTATTATTATTATTATTATTATTATTAACGTTTGGGTTTATTTTGATCTCTCTCTGCTGCCACCAACTTCTCTACACTCTCCATGCCCAGTGGAGGTGAATTGGGCACTGCCCCACCAACCTCAGCCAGCCCCCCCACCTGCCTACAAGGGGTCCAGGGGGTGGCACTGGTTGTCAGCTTCCATCTCCTTTAGTGTTGCCCTTGCACAACTCAGCAGGGAGGAGGATGGGGACAAAACTGTAATTTGTTGGCTCAACCTATCATTGACTCCGGCTCTGCTAAATGTTGGTCTCCTTGCCTTCCGCCTTGCCACTCTGATTCAGCATGAGCTAGCACGGCCTGAACTAATCTTTTCTCCCTTAAAGGCTATGCTGCTACTTACTAGAGAGAGAGAGCACCTTTTATGGGGTGGCACTGAGCATTCAAACTCCATATCTACACCAGTTTGCTGAGCGCCATCATTATTGTCCTTGAGCCACCCAGCAAAGATGGTCCTGTTTTCCTGATCTTTCTGTTAACAATCATGGTATTTATCACTTAATACGGTTTTCTAGTTTTAGGCCCCATTTACACTATGCATTTAAGGCAGTATAATACCACTTGAAACAGTAATGGACATTCCTCACCCCACCCCCCAAAAAAGAATCCTGGGAATGGTGATTTATTAAGGGATACAAGATTTGTTAAGGGACGCGGGTGGCGCTGTGGGTTAAACCACAGAGCCTAGGACTTGCCAATCAGAAGGTCGGCGGTTCAAATCCCCACAACGGGGTGAGCTCCCGTTGCTCGGTCCCTGTTCCTGCCAACCTAGCAGTTTGAAAGCACACCAAAGTGCAAGTAGATAAATAGGTACCGCTCCGGTGGGAAGGTAAACGGCGTTTCCGTGCGCTGCTCTGGTTTGCCAGAAGCGGCTTAGTCATGCTGGCCACATGACCCGGAAGCTGTATGCCGGCTCCCTCGGCCAATAAAGCGAGATGAGCACCGCAACCCCAGAGTCGGTCACGACTGGACCAAATGGTCAGGGGTTCCTTTACCTTTACCTTTACAAGATTTGTTAGGAGACCCCTATGTCCAGAGTTTCCAGGGAAGAGGGATCAACTGTTAAACCACTCTGACAATTGTAGCTCTGTGAGGGGATTAAAGATCCCCTCTTATAACCCCCAATAAACTACAGTTCCCATGCCTACTCATGCAGTTTCTTTTGCTCAAAAAAGCTGGGAATATTTATTTTATTTACCTTCAGAGGCTGAAGGTGGCACACATGGGGATATCTCATTTCATCATCATAAAAATCCATGCAGCAAGCTAGGCGGAACAACACTGACTTGTCCAACTCTGACTTGCAATGCAATGGGGGGGGGGATCTCCTTCCACACACATAGCTGTTTGTAGTTATAAAGAAACGGCCCTTTGGGTAACATGGTCCTATAATCATTCATAAGCTATAAATATTGTTATAAATGACCTCCGTGGGAAATTCAGCTGCTGAAAATCAATATTACATTTTATGTGTTTTTGTCTTTATTGCATCTTGTGGATTGCATATATAGGAAAACACATAACCACAGAAAAATAATAGGAAAAAGTTAGCTTGTGGCGATGTTCCCCCATGAAAAATGAACAGATAGACTCACACATGGAAAAATCCATACCCACAAATGATCAATGAGTGAAGTTTTGGCTTTTTAAATATTAAAAAATTGTTGCTGGTCTGTAATTATTATCTCATTTGAAGTGTTGCTGATCTACAATTCATAGAATCATAGAATCATAGAGTTGGAAGAGACCACAAGGGCCATCGAGTCCAACCCCCTGCCAAGCAGGAAACACCATCAGAGCACTCCTGACATATGGTTGTCAAGCCTCTGCTTTAAGACCTCCAAAGAAGGAGACTCCACCACACTCCTTGGCAGCAAATTCCACTGTCGAACAGCTCTTACTGCCAGGAAGTTCTTCCTAATGTTTAGGTGGAATCTTCTTTCTTGTAGTTTGGATCCATTGCTCCGTGTCCGCTTCTCTGGAGCGGCAGAAAACAACCTTTCTCCCTCCTCTATGTGACATCCTTTTATATATTTGAACATGGCTATCATATCACCCCTTAACATCCTCTTCTCCAGGCTAAACATGCCCAGCTCCCTTAGCCGTTCCTCATAAGGCATCGTTTCCAGGCCTTTGACCATTTTGGTTGCCCTCCTCTGGACACGTTCCAGTTTGTCAGTGTCCTTCTTGAACTGTGGTGCCCAGAACTGGACACAGTACTCCAGGTGAGGTCTGACCAGAGCAGAATCTCATTTTAAAAATCTCATTTTAAAAATAAACCATCATTAATCTTGGACTCTAGGGTGTAGAGATAAAATCACCTGACTGATATAATAGAATAAATCTTTAAGTTCTATCAGGTTGACAGGCACAAGAAGTGGGGTCTTCACTGTGCTGGCCCCATCCTTATGGAAAGATGTACCCTTTCCAGACTACATTTAAATTAGCCTGTTGTTTCAGTCCTGTCCTTGCTGGCTCACGGAGTAACAGAGCTATCAGGGCACAGGCAGCACAGACGTCCAAGGCCAGCCCAAGGAACAATTGCAGGTAAGCAGTAGTTCAAGCAAGGGCACGGGCACACAGAGGGACAATCTGTGGCCTAATTCCAGCCAATGAGAGGCTCCAGAATAGAGCACAGGTTTGGTAGAAGGGCATTGTCCCAACAGCTCTTCCAGCCTGGTTCTGAGGTATCTGAGTTGGAACTACTGAAACCACACCAAAGGGCCTGCTGAATTCTGTCAGTGGCTGTCAGTGATAGGTCTCCTTAAGAGGAGGGACTTGCTCACAAGGAAACTTTAACTCCTGAGGATTCTTTCCCTGAACTCTGCCGCTTTTCCTTATGGCGTGGGATTCAGCCTGCTGCTTAAAGTCCAATCATTCCCACAGGCTCAAGGCCCATTTAGCCTTAGCTTCTGAAAGTCCCGATTTAATAATAAGAATAATTTATTATTTATACACTGCCCATCTGACTGGCTTTTTCCAGCCACTCTGGGTGACTCCCAACAGAATAATAATAATAATAATAATAATAATAATGTGATAAAACATCAAACATTAAAAACTTCCCTAAACAGGGCTGCCTTCAGATGTCTTCTAAAAGTCAGATTGTTGTTTATTTCCTTGACATCTGGTGAGAGGGTGTTCCACAGGGCGGATGCCATTACCGAGAAGGCCCTCTGCCTGGATCCCTGTAACTTCGCTTCTCACAGTGAGGGAACCACCAGAAGGCCCTCTGGACCTCAGTATCCAGTCCAGGCTGAACGATGGGGGTGGAGACGCTCCTTCAGGTATACTGGGCCAAGACCGTTTAGGGCTTTGAAGGTCAGCACCAACACTTTGAATTGTGCTCGGAAACTTATTCTTGTCCTTGGATCTACTGTAGTTGGGTCCTGGGGTTTGCTAAGTGCTGTGGGGTCTAGGTCACCTCTGATAAGAAATCCTCTAGTTGAGGCATAACAGAGGGGCTACATTTTATCAACTCATCGTCACTTATTTATCATTATTACATTTTTGGCCTGTATTGAAAACAGCATTTTGATGGTGTTGCTTTAATTAATTGTATGTTATATAGCTTGATTATGTGTGTGTGTGTGTGTGTGAGAGAGAGAGAGCGAGAGAGAGAGAGAGAGCGTGAGAGAGAGAAAGACAGAGACAGACAGACAGACAGACAGACAGACAGACCTAATGATTGATTATTGTCTTCCCATTTTATTTTGTAAGCTACCTTGAGATGGCTTTCTGCTTGAAAGCAGCCCTAAAAAATTCTCAGTAAAAATGTTAAATAAGAATGACAGGAATGCTGGTTAGGTGCCCAAGCACAGTTTCTGCAGATAACATACATTACTACCAGACTGAGAGGGTTTTTGCTTATGTATCTTTCCTGCCCTGTCAATGCAAAATCTGAGCGTTTGGATACTCTGCTGTGGCTGACATTTAGCCAACAATCTCCTATCACTGATGTCATGGATGTTCTAAATAAGGACAGAACTGTGCTCTTAATCCTAGGAAATCTCTACTGAATTACAAGCTACGTCTCTAGTTTCCAATCCAAATGCTCTAAATGAAAGAGGATGACTTGTTTACTAAAGACACAATAGGCTCTGCTAAACCAAAGTGAATCTTCTTCGTTGACCTGAGAGGGTTACCAACGTGCAATTTCTAGCAACCACAACCCCTTGAGCTGGGAAAATGGCTGGAATGGTGAAAGAAGAAACCCAAACTGGGGTGGGACTGCTATTGGGCCCTGCTTTAGGACTGCCTTGAAACTCTTCACTCCTGAAACGCTTGCTTGTTAATATGGGCAGATTTACATGTGGTGCCAAACCATGGTTTGGCATTTCATGAGTAAGCAAAAATAGTAAAGGCAGATCAAATGGTATCTCTGTAAAAAAGGAGACATCAGCTTTTATTAATATTTTGCTAACGTTGACACTGGCCATTAATAATCATAATGTCTGCCACAGCCCTAAACAGGAAAGAATGTTAAAATAAACGAATGAAAACCTGCAAACGATCATTTCCATGAGCTATCTATAGTCTGAAGCTGTCCTGATTTAGAAGCATTTGATGCCACCTAGTGGGAAATAGAGGTATGTCCTGATTATTTTTTACCAGGAACAGAATGGATACATATTTCCTGACTTGTGACCCTGAGCAGAAGTCCCAGATCTTTTAAGAGAGAAAACTGGTACAGGACTGTACTTCAGTCTCTCTCCGGACAGCATCTGCAAAGATGCCAATGCAAAAGCAGTCAAATATAGCAATATCAGTTCATGCAAGACTACACTTGCTGCTTTGCAAATCAGTTCCCATTAGCCAAAAGCAGCGGAGCATGTTTTCACCATTCAGTTTCATCAACAGAAGAAGCAGCGAAACAGAAAACGAGGGCTGATTCACATTTTGCGCAAGAGCGAGCCCATATATGGCACTGCAAACACTTGGATTGAGGAACTTTAGCCAATCCTTGAAAGGGAAACTGTATATAACCCACACTTTCTATTAGATTAATCTGAAATTTGAAACTGTGCCCTGCCTGTCAAAAACCAGGAAGAAAAAAATAAAGTAATCAGTACTCTTGGAGGGTTTTGTTGAACAAAGATTGTTTTCTGGTGAGGTTGAAATTGGCTGGAAACAAAACAGGTTACTCAGTGAGTTTGTCACAGAGTCCTATCAATTTCTCAAGCCATAATTCCATTTTATAGCATGTAATGCTCCACAGTTATAAAACTATTAAAAACCCTGTATATAACATGGGAACAAGCCTCTTGCACAGACAGTTTTAGGCTTCTCTGTATCACCTTGTAAAATGTACCCCAATTCCTTCCATCCCTTTGCTCAACTCTCCCACAAATTACTTAAGAACAACTATCTGAGGCATGCAAACTTGGCCAGGAGAATAATTGTGTTGATGTGAGTCCTTTAAAAAAAAAAGTGTTTCGGGAAAGGGAAGAAGGAGATTGTCCTTCGGCATTTAAGATGGGAAAGGCGTCTTTTATTTATTCATTTCAAGATCAGGTGACAATACTGTGACTGAGTGTTTATTTACCTTCTGCTATCAAAATCAGCGAAGTGTCATTAACAAGTCTCTTTCACAGTGCAAAGTGAAAATTCCATGTGCAGAGCTAAAATGAGGCAGTTACTTTTACTAGGCCAAGATATGAAGCTAATTCTGTGAATGCAATTAAAGTGTGTGTTTTTATTTTAAAAAATCTGGGGTTTTGAGGGAATGGTATGAGGCCACGGGAGAAGAGGATAGTTCAACCCTTCCATCCCACTTCCACTAACCTCCCCTTTTTATTTTCATCAGGCTGAAGTCCCTGTTTGCACCAATGTAGGCTTCCCTCTGATCCAAAAGCAACTGGGGTGATTTTCATCAGAATCACAGAAGGTGGCAGGGAAGCATTAGACTTCCCCTTCCACCTCATGTGGTTCTGGTGTTGCTTAGCCCCCACCCCATGGCTTTACATTTTTAAAATATTCATATTAGGTTCATTTCATTTTGTCAATTTATATGCTGCTTAAATACAGTCATCTCTAAGGGGTGTATAGAAAACACAATACAGTGGTACCTCGGGTTACATACGCTTCAGGTTACATATGCTTCAGGTTACAGACTCCGCTAACCCAGAAATAGTACCTCTGGTTAAGAACTTTGCTTCAAGATAAGAACAGAAATCGTGCTCCGGCAGTGCAGCAGCAGCAGAAGGCCCCATTAGCTAAAGTGGTGTTCAGGTTAAGAACAGTTTCAGGATAAGTATGGACCTCCGGAACGAATTAAGTACTTAACCCGAGGTACCACTGTACAACAGTACAAAAAGAGTTAAAATGATAAAATCATAATTCAATGAAAATGCCTGCTGAAACAAAGAAGTGTTTAGTAGGCACCTGAAGTTCAAAAGGGAGAGGGCCTATCTAACCTCAACTGAAAGAAGGTTCCATAAAATTAGTCCATGGTACTGAATGGACAGCTCCTTGTGGATGTGAACCACGTGTCCAATCTATGCGGGGGCACTCACAATGACTCCCCCAATGATCTCAGTGATTGGGAAGGGGTATGCCCAATACAAGAACCTTGAACATGAGCAGCCAGTGCAAGGTTTTGAGCAGATAAGTTCGGTGCTTGTAATAGTCCGTCCCCATCAACAGTCTAGCGACAGTGTTTTGTACCAGATGGAGCCTCCAGACAAGGCTCAGGGGTAGCTCCACATGGAACGTACTGCAGTAATCAAGTCTTGAGGTTACCAGTGCATGAATCACCACAACATATGTGCTAATTGTAGTCACACTAGGAACATCATGTCTAGTTTGGCCCTTAAGTGGTGGGAAACCTCTGTGGCCCTCCAGGTGTGTGTTGTGGGACTCCAACTCCCATCATCCTCAGTCAACAAGACCAATAGTCAAGGGGAGAAAGAGAGCCAAAGGGATGCTGGGGGATTTCAGTGGGAACAGAAACAGGAACAGAAATTGCTGGTGTTTGCTTATTCATTCCAATTCCAGAACACAATAAATCCAGCGAATATGATCGGTATTGGCTGTTGTTGTTTTTTTCCATTCTGCAAACAATACATAATGAATGAGTTCTCCCTTGCTATTTGCATTGTGCTTCCTTTGCACTGAAATGAATGGTGTGGAATAATGTAATAATAATGTGATTAATTACACTATTCCATAATGTTTTTACTTTTTTACTTTTTATTGCATTAACAAGCAACATGTTTCACACACAAAAGTACGAGAAAATGATCCGAACATTAATACAAATGATCAAATAATAAAAATATTCTAAAGGATCTTAAGAAATCATTTACAATAATATCCCTTATCAACAGTCACATACCTATGTAATTAGTTGCATAAAATTCAACCACAGCAGGCAGCGAGACAAATAACATAACTTTTGTCAGAAGCCGAACTGCAGCAAAATAGAAACAGTGATGCGATGAATACAGGTAGGAACAAAAATTGGCGTCTTCTTGCATCCCTGGCCACTGGTTCCTCTCCTTTGCCTTAGACTCAATTAAGCTGGAAGAAAGGCAGGGGGAGAGACCATAGGGAATTCAACAATGACACTTGCTAGCTCTCTTCAGTGAAGACATCTGGAACCCTTGTCATTTGAAAAGGAATTCAAATTATGCATTTATGGTGCGGAAAGGCTTTTAGAGTAATTGTTTAAGTACCCCTGTACAACTGCAACATATTTTCCTATCCAGCCGTAAAATTCAATTACACACTATCAGGTAGATCTAAGTCCTTTCCATGGAAATATGTACATGCGCTTATACGGGACAGACAACAAGCAAATGCTTCTTTTAACCATGAAATGCAGTTGTCAGAGAAATAGTTGACATGAAAATAATTGTGAAAATTGCATGTGAAGAGTTAAAATAGGAAGCAGTTGTTTTGACTAGGCCACAGGCAGTTCCTGTCTTTTCATAAAGCCATGCAAATGATTGAGTCAAGCAGTGCTAGGTGGGGTACAAAGTACAAGATTTGTTTGCTTTGAAAATGCCTGTTTAGTTTTCCATAATGAAGACTGATCACTTTTTCATTTTCCTTTTTTTTCCTCCACTCTACACTCCCAGCATTTGCCGCTGGAGGCAAGACATACACTGTGCTATTCCTGCTTTATTTTTCAAGTGGAAAACAGGGTGAAAATTAATTTACTCTCTGTATTTATAGTACTAGAGCATCACTCCTCCCTTCCCTGACAACATCCCTCGCTCCCTAGCCTCAAGCAGCAGGGTCTAGACCTGAAACTGTGCCAGATATACCTTTTGATTTTATATTTATTTTTTGAAAGAAAAAGAAACAGTTTTATTCTGAGGGTGGCTGCCAAAACTGAACTCAAGGACCACACCAGAAGTGGGTGTAACCCCAAATCCTAGGAGAGCCTCATACCTCAAGCTACATGTGTTAGATGATGACAAGAGGTTAAGCTAACCAAGCTCTATCCATGTGAATGGGATAGTCCTTTAAGCAGGGTTTCAATGCACTGTATGACAAGCGAAAGAGAAAACAAATCCTTGTGATGAACATCGTGCTTTGTTGCATTCTCTTCTAAGGACCTGGCCCTAGGAGTGAACTCTTACCTGGCAACCTCAGCTGTTGGTTTGACACCAATATACCCCCAGTCTTGTCTCTTAGCAAGAGAAAGCGGGGTCCAAAGGGCAAAAACCTACCAGGGACCTCATCTTCATTGCCCACTACAGGAACAAAGGAGCACTGCTCTTTGCACAGCTCCTATTTATTTCAATGGGGCTTACTCAACATCCTCATGGATTGAGCCCCCCAAAATATGCCCATAAGAAAAGCAATCCAAAGGATGCTATTTTTCGGGACCATGCTCTCATGTGTGCCCTAAAACGTGTTTTGGGGCACTGCGTGAGATAGCAGTGCCCAAAATGGCCAATGCACTCTCGTGAAAAAACGGGATCAGGACACTTGCAGGATATGCTATGTGCTCACCTGTGTGTGTATAGAGCATGATAAGGGGTGTTCCAAAATGTGCCCTTTGGCATGACCCAACCTTCAAATATGCCGATTTTATCAGAACACCCCAAATTTACAGAACCTAACCTGGCTTCTGAAACCAATCCGGGATACTCCGGTTTTCCCAGAGGCCACTCTAGGCTGCGTGGCATGTCTAGATGTGGCAGGGCTAGGGCGACCTTCTCAAAGCTGTTCTGGGCTGCTGAGAAGGAGGCTGAAGGCTACGAAGGTAGGAGAAGGGAAAAAAGAGGGTGAGTGGACAGGCAAGAAGGGGTCAGCAGTAGGGAGGGGGGCGAGCGACGGAGATGGTTGCCCTGTTTTTTTCTTACAAAATGTTGGAGAGGATGGGATTCCTCTTGCAGGAGGTCACTGTATGCACACTTATCAGTATACACATAGTGTCACTGCACACTCCCACTCCTCCTCGTGGGATTGGAGTTTGCATTGTTATTAGCGGCATCTTTGGAGCTGGAGCGTGTTGGCCAACATTAACTATGTGAAGGGCTTCATCTGAACCACCCCAAAGTCTGCCTCATTCACTTTATGGGAGTACAATACCACTGAAGTGAATGAGGAAGCTTGAATTCCGTTTTCTTCTAAATAATCACCACGCAGATGCAAAACACGATGATTTCACAGGGCTCAAGCCTTATGATCAGATACTAGCAATCTGTTTCTACTCATGCACTAAGATAATAAGGGGATGTGGAATCCATTTGAATCATGCCAAACTAGATTTTTTTTATCAGACTCATATTTGCAGAACAGTTTCATTTAAGCATGTTCACAGTCACATGCTCAGAGATTGGCTGCCTGGCACCTCCTCAGAAACTCTGCTTGTTCAAGGTCAGAGAATTGCCTTCACATTCCATATAAATTGCTCAAGCTGAGCATTTATCATATCTGGGAATAAGCATCAACAAATTGTTGGAGCCTCACATGCATCAGAAAGGAAGTGAGAAACTGTGCCAGGGATAGGGACAAGCACATTTTATTAGATGCCACTCAATATTGCGTGGCATAAAGCTGTGCCTGTAGTTCCAGGGTAGACAAAAATAATGATGTTCAAATAATGTGGGTCAGCTGGGGGGATCTTTTTTTTGGGGGGAGAGATTAATCAATTTGTTGTGAAATTAGCTTTCAAAACATAATGCAAAGGCATCAACTTTTGTAAGCATGGCAAAGATAAGAAAGATAAGAGAGATTGCTGAGTGCAAATAATGCATTGCATGGAGCCCCGTCAAAGTCACAATGTCACAAACATTTATCCCAGAGTGTTTGCCTGGAACAGCCTTTGAAAATGTTGTGGTCTAGGAATGCAGGGATCAACATTTACATGAGCCTGCATAGTTCAGTTGGTTAGAGTGCAGTGCTGATAATGCCATTTGATCCTCGTATGGGATAGTTGCGTATTCCTGCATTGCAGGGGGTGAGACTAGATAGACGATTCTCCCTTCCGGGGTGCCAACTTGAATAAAATATTGGGAGGGCAGGTAAGCCCTGTCCTACATAATCGATCACATGATGTGGTGCGCACACACCATTTGAATGGCAATGCCCATCAGCTTGGGGGACCCAGCCCCCTCAAATATTTTATTGGGGTTTCTGAAGGGACCCTGGCCCCTCAAAGTTGGTTCCTATGCTCACTTCCAGCACTACAATTCTATGATTCTAAGGGCGATAAAGAGATGGAAGTTCTGCTTGGATTTTTTTAAAATGGTCACTTATAATAAGCATTTTTTCAAAGTAGCTTGTTTTAGAATGAAATCTGGATTTATTACAGCCAGTGGTGTTGCGCACATCTCTTTAAAAAGATTTCATTAGAAACTATGGCCACTTCCAGATGGGGTGTATGTAGAAACAAGCTTTGTACATTTTCAGCGAGGATTTGTATTGGACCATCTGCTCTTCCACTCTCTACATAAAGGTTCTTCAATATTCCCATGTTTATTATCAACTCCACCCAAGTCTCCTTTGACTCTCCCCAGGTCATTATTCCCATCCTGCCACCCGGAGGGACTTGCGGGCTATTGGTCCATCTATCTGAGTATTGTCGTAAGCTAGGGTAGGTAAAAATTTTCACCCTGAGAGCCACATTCTCATGCCAGTGGTGGGCAGGACAACGAACATGAATGCAAACACAATCAATCCAGCAACAGTCAGCAGGCAAGTGTTCCAAGATGAAGTAAACAATATAGTGAGCCTCCGCTTGCCTTAAAGCTATAATAACAGTGTGTGTGTGTGTGTGTGTGTGTGTGTGTGTGTCTTTCTATATATATATAAACATTGCTGCAATGCTGGGGCCTGGAGGCAGTGGGAAATTGCTCTGTATACTTGAGCTATTCTTCTTATAATTTATCTGATTTTTGCCACCCAGCTCATGTTCTGATGTGATGAGGGAGTTTTTTCTCTCTCAAAAACACACACAACATCCCAACGTTTTTCAGCCTACAGGGTCCATTGGAGGAGGGTGTTTTCTTTCGTTTCCAGTGACTGAGGTCAAGCATTTTTAGCTACAGCACAGAAGCCATGTAGTCATACTTATTATTGTGTGAAATGATCAATACTGGAGGCTGGTCCATTCGGACAACCGGGGCACTGCCTCACCATCCACAGTCTGCCCTTATCCAGTCCCCAGCTGCCTGCCTTCTTATTTGTAACCAGCCTGGGCATGGCTCTGCCTAGCATTTGTGCTTGCGCCACCTACTGTTGGCCTCCCTGCATTCTGCCCTACCAGTCACAATCAGCACCATCCACCACTGTATATGACTAATAGCATGGAGTTTCTATACCACGGAGCACCATGGCTCTGCCCAGTAATTAGCAACACTTGCTTCTGAAAAGGTTTTGGCACTCCTGGCTGCAATCCAGTCCTCAGATGGAGCCCTTGTCTTCAAGGCAGGCAGGGATGACCTATAGTCTGGGATGATGGGAGTTTTTAGTGACAACAACATTCGGGGTGCCACAGATCCCCTCCCTGAAATAAGGGATCTTGCTCCCTTTCATGTGTTTAAAGAGAGCCAAACAATTAATTTCTGTCTGCTAACTATGCAGATATAATTTTGTAGTATAAAAGGAAAGAGGGAAGATGTTTTGGATTCTGCTTCTAGAAAGTAAAAAGCACCGCAGACCAATATACAGTGGTACCTCAGGTTAAGTACTTAATTCGTTCCGGAGGTCTGTACTTAACCTGAAACTGTTCTTAACCTGAAGCATCACTTTAGCTAATGGGGCCTCCTCCTGCTGCCGTGCCACTGGAGCACGATTTCTGTTCTCATCCTGAAGCAAAGTTCTTAACCTGAGGTAATATTTCTGGGTTAGCGGAGTCTGTAACCTGAAGCGTATGTAACCCGAGGTACCACTGTATGTTGTAAGTGTTTTCGCAACTAATTAGCATGTACTCTTGTTCAGGGAACATATGAATGAAAAATGGGAAATCTGATAAATTTAGTCCACCCTGTCAGTAGATGGCCATGATAAAGCCAAAGCAAGATTACCGTAAATTGGAGTCCATCTGTCCCAAACAGAAGCTTCACATCTTTCCCCAGACCTACAAGGCTGTGCTGTACTAAAAGCAATAACATTGAGAGCCTTTTCACATTGCCAGGAGAAAGAGCTGTTATCAAATGGCAAGCTTATCATGTGATAAGCTTGTCTCCACTGCATGTATTATGATAGTCATTTCATGCAAACAAGCTGCCACATGTCAGTTGCGTTGCTGTGCGAGGGACAGGAGGAAAGGGTTATGTGAGAGCCTGAAAACAAGAATAATCTGAACTGCAGACGATTCATTCCAACATACAACACAGCCCTATGGCTGCTCACTTAGAAGTAAATTAAGTAAAGTTCAACGAGACTTAGGACCAAACTGCACATTAGATTGCAGCCATTGGTGAATGGCTTGATGGCCTCTTCTCAGCTACAAAGTGTTCTCTCGGCTACTTTCATTTCTGTCAGAGCCGACATTTACTTAGCCAATGAATGTGCTAAACCCTCGTCAAGGAGGAGGAAGCAGCTGGGGAACATTGCCATGCTCGGAGGCAGCATGCTTCTGAACGCTAGTTTCTGAAGACCACAGGAGAGGAGAGCACTCTTGTAACGTAGGTCCAGCTTCCTGGCTGCCTACAGGCATCTGGTTGGCCACTGTGAGAGGAGGATGTTGAACTACATGGGCCATTGGCCTGATCCAGCAAGCTCTTTGTATGGTCTTATGTAATGGGAAAATTGGCCGTCAGGGAAAGGGTTTGGCCAGCCTTCCCTTCCCCCAGTGTTTCTTGACCACAAAGAGAGACAGTGTGGTGAGTGTCCAGGGGTTCAAATCCCCACTCAGCCAAGAAACTCATGGGGTGGCCTTGGACCAGTCACATGCAAGCGTGGTAGCTCAGTTGGTTAGTGCTGAAAATCCCAAGGTTGCAAGTTCAAACCCCGTATGGGATACCTGCATATTTCTGCATTGCAAGGGGTCGGACCAGACAATCCTCAGGGTCCCTTCCAACTCTACAGTTTTATGATTCCATGTCCACTCACTCTCTGCCTAACCTACCTCAGAGGGTTGACGGTGAGGATAAAATGAGGAGAGGGAGAACCACGTATGATGCCTTGAGCACCTTGGAGGGAAGAAAGTAGGGTATAAACGCAACAAACAAATGTGGGCCAAGTCCCAAGGTAGAGAAACTGGAGCAATACAATGATGTGGGGGGAAGGAATTGAGGCTGAATATGTACCATACATTTAAAGAACATTCCCTTCCCTCAAAAAACAATCCTGGGGACTGTAGTTTGTTAAGGGTGCTGGGAAATGTAGCACGGTGGGGGAACTACAGTTCCCAGGATTATTTGGTGGAGGAAGGTGTGCTTTAAATGTATGATGTGCATGCAGCCTCAGTACATCCTTTCCATGTCACCATGTCCTCTCCCCAAACTGTTTTCTGGGTGGGGGGAGAAGGGGTTATCAATGGCCTGTTTCATACTCAGGTGTTTTGCCTAACTCAGCCCGTAAAACTAGTTGACTTTGCCTACGTTGTGCCCCATCTACAAAACACCCCTCTGCGTCATGCCATAGGGCAAACATGCACCTCTTGAGGTACGCCCCTCCTGCCACTCAACAGAGTATTTAGGAGCTGGGGATACAACGCGGACACGTGGACCAGCTGTGTGAGTCGACTCCCCAGCCAAGCGCAGCACAGCTATCATTAACCTGAAACCTTGACAGCAAGCCAAAGGGAACAGTTATATAACCAACTCAGAAAGTTAAAAATGAATGGGACAAAAACAAACAAGTAAGAGCCACTTTTGCTTGAAAGAACACTCACCCTGACTTACTACACATTTTATTATTACACCGTTGGGCAATCAGGGCCCTCACATAACTGACTTTAAGGGGAAAAAACATACGTACACACAAATGATAGAGGGGTAACGCTAATTAAAAAGTACGGGCAAGATGTTGAAAGGCAATAAATTGTTTTAACAGCCACCGTAACATCAGTGCTTGCAAACATGTTGCTTATTTGCTACACCTGGGCTTTCAAAATGAGAAGATTATAATCTTGCTGCTTCTTTTTTGGCAAAACAGCACGGAGCTGTTTTTACCAGTCAGAAGTGCAACCAAGATGGCGGATCAACCGCTAAAACCCAAGTTGCTCAGTGCCAGCTGTTCCTCTTCCCGATAGTCATCTTGCATCTCTTTTAAAAGCTACTCCTCCATCTTCCATTTGCTCCATGACTTTCATTTGTTTGTTTCTCTCAGTTTCCTGTTTATTTCCTTCAGTTCCTAAATACATTTCAGGAAAAGTGTTTTTAAGGGGTTCCTAACAAAGGTGGAGGACATGGGTGACGCTGTGGTCTAAACCACTGAGCCTCTTGGGCTTGCTGATCAGAAGGTCGGCAGTTTGAATCCCCGTGACGTGGTGAGCTCCCGTTGCTTGGTCGCTGCTCCTGCCAACCTAGCAGTTCGAAAGCATGTCAAAGTGCAAATAGATAAATAGGTACCACTCCGGCTGGAAGGTAAATGGTGTTTCCATGCGCTGCTCTGGTTCGCCAGAAGCAGCTTCGTCATGCTGGCCACATGACCCAGAAAAACTGTCTGCGGACAAACGCCGGCTCCCTCAGCCTGTAAAGCAAGATGACCGCTGCAACCCCAGAGTCATCTGCGACTGCACCTAACTGTCAGGGATCCTTTACCTTTAACACAGCTGAGGTGTGTTCAGTTATAATTTTACAGTCAATACCATATATATATATATATATATATATATATATAGGGGGGGACTGATATGTAGCTCTGAATTGGTATTTCATATCACACCTGTATCATGGCTTAGCATAAACATAAGACATCATGCTACTCCTCAGTCATTTTGCTGAGTCGTTTTGCTGCTGTGCCTGTGTTGAACTAAGCAACAGATTGGCTTAGCATGTTATCTGAACCCAGGAGTCATGGTTTAGCTCTTCTGTACAAACCATGAGCGAAAACCATAGGACAGACCTTGGTTACAAGCTCATGGTTAATTTGAAGAGGGCAAATTTGAAGAGGGCAACACTCTAAGCCAAATCAGAGTCTGGTTGAGAGAGGCAATAAGCCAGACCAGAAGAGGAGCAAAGCAAAGTGGTCATTATCTGCTCTCTGGAAGCCCACACATTCACACTAAGTTTAGCATGTCACACAAGCACACCAGAGAGCACGAGATTCCTTTGCCACATACACTTATTCTTGCCAGCATGCACAAATTAGACTGAAGTAAGTTCTGAGGAAAAAAGATTACCGCTTTCCACTGGCCAATCATTAATTAATTTCTATGCCGCCCTTCTATACTGCAAACTCATAGGGTGTTTACCCCTTCTAATTAGCTGTCTCCACATGTTCAATAATCTATTTGCTTCCTGTATTCAGATTGATTGGCATCATTCCCAGTCCTCTAGCGACTCTATACTGGAAGGCAATTAACATAAAGGGTTGCACAACCCCAATTGTCTCTGGTTAAAATGTAATGTCTATACAGAACAAACATAGATGAAGGCCTAGTTCTCAAGTACAGTGGTACCTTGGTTTGCAAACAGTCTGGTTTGCATACATTTTGGATTACAAACACATCAAACCCGGAAGTGCGTGTCCCAGTTTCCAAACTTTTTTTGGATTACAACTCATTTTGGGGGGGAGGCCCCATTGACGAAAGCGCATCTTGGGTTACAACCTTTTTTGGTTTATGAACATAACTCTGGAACAGATTATGGTTGTAAACCAAGGTACCACTGTACTGCTGATGAGTGTTCATGAGGATTTTTTAAAAAACAAAATTGCAAATTGCTGCAGAAATGTAGAGGACTGAATTTAGGATTTGAAAAATGAGTGATCCAAAACAGCTTCCACCTCAACCCGTGACTCTGTCCATGATCACTTGTCGCACCTATTATCCAGAATCCAATGAGCAATGCAATTGTTGCATGCATCCAACGGTCCCTGGACTTTTGATTCTTCAACAGCAGCTACAATGTTCTGTGGCAAGCTCATTTGAAAATGGAGGGTGTTTCAAGGACAGCGTTGATACGTCATATGGAGGAGGGTCTGCTGCACAATTAAAAGGTAATAATTTCACTCAGCCTGCTAAATCTTCGGGTGTGCCTAAGGCAGTTAACTGGATCCCAGCCATCGTGCTGATCCCTGTGAGTGTGAATCTGGGGACAGTCCGGGCTGCTCAGGTGGACTAAAAATGCACTGCATGAACTGGCTGACAGTTTCATTGGCAGCTGGACAACAGTGCTTGTGCATTTACCAGATGGTACGAACCTGTCTAGCAATTAACCATTACAGAATAATGTCATTTCTCCAGAAGTCCAGGGGGAACATCCAAACTGCTTGGATAATCATACATTTTGGATAAGAACTTTTTTTGTTTGACATAAAGTTTTATTGCATGAAGCTAGACTGGACACAAACATGGGGTTTAGTAGCCCTAGAGGAGAAGAAGAAGAAGAAGAAGAAGAAGAAGAAGAAGAAGAAGAGGAGGAGGAGGAGGAGGAGGAGGAGGAAGAAGAAGAAGAAGAAGAGGAGGAGTTGTTTGGATTTGATATCCTGCTTTATCACTACCCTAAGGAGTCTCAAAGCGGTGAACATTCTCCTTTCCCTTCCTCCCCCACAACAAACACTCTGTGAGGTGAGTGGGGCTGAGAGACTTCAAAGAAGTGTGACTGGCCCAAGGTCACCCAGCAGCTGCATGTGGAGGAGCAGGGAATCAAACCCAGTTCCCCAGATTACGAGTCTACTGCTCTTAACCACTACACCACATAGGCTTTCTAGAGTAAGAGTCAGGATGATTCTATGTGTGATGGGCCTCTAAAATTCCACACTCACTTTCTGCTTTGGGGGTGTGGTGACATTTACTCTAATGGATGAGGACCCCAATTACAGATTTCAAATGCAGTCTAGACTCAGAACTCTGCAATTCATGTGTATTTTGGAAACACAGACAAGACAAGAAGGACAAAGGAATGAAGCCATTTTTAAATGCCAGATTAACACGGGAGATTAACCATTGTGATATAGTTGAGTAGCTGCTGGCTGGCTGTGTTTTATTCTCTCCCTGCTAACCTTGCTGTTCAAATTGCACATGGTGTATGAAGAAGTTCAATGGCAATTGCTATGCCCATCGCCATACATCCATTCATATGCACATCTGTAGTGTGCACAGACTGTATCCTGGGCTGAATCTTGGGCTGGGTTGACATATGATATTTTAAGACAAGATTTTAAGGACTTGCAGCCCACATCCCCGCAAAGCATTCTGAGAACCCCTTTGCTCGAAGTGGCACAAAAGATTGCCAAAACATTGCTTTGGCTGCAAACTCCTCATTTCCTTTTGAGCCCTTTCAGTGCTACTGCTAAAAAGATACTTGCAAATGGAGCTCTCAACTTCATGACCTTTCCCTCTTCCAATTAAAAAACACTCGCACACCTTCAGCTCCAACGGGAGCGAGCAGTACTGCTGGCTGCCAGGGGCAAGTTCTTTATGCCAAGTACAGTTAATAATATGTAACATTTGTATAGCTCTATGTATCTGCAAACATTGTATAAACATTTAACTAGTTAATCTCATTGAGCTGCCTTACCTCTGACTTACCTGAATAGCTCTAAAAGGTAATAAATAAACACTTGAGCTCTTACTCCTACACCGCAGGGCCTATCAGAGGAGAACAGCTAGAGAAGACTTCTCCAGATACTACCTTGCCCATTAGTCTCTACTTTGACAGTCAACAGTTTTTGAAGGCCAGAGACAGGCCGTTAACCAGTGGAAAACCTCATGCTTAGCATACAAAAGGTCTTAGGTTCAATACCATCTCCAGCTAAGATCTCATGTAACAGGACTAAGAAGCAGCTCTCCTGGACCTTGGAAAGCCATGACAAGCTGGAGTCCAACCCAACTTCATATGTTAATATGAGTGTTAGCAAAGTCCCTTCAATAACACAGAAGGAGCCTGAAAAGAAAAGTGCTGGTAACACTTGATTGAGCAAAACTGAACAGAAACAGTGAATAATTTTAGGAGAAAGAAACAGCTACGCTTTGTTTCTCTCAGTCCAGGCTTTGTACATAGCAGGAAGACTTTCAACCGACTATACAGGGGAAAACACCCTCAGAACTATACAGCCAATCACAGCTACCTCCGTGAAGATCATGTTGCTCTGCTAAGCAACATCTCCATCCATCCCCTCTTGGCTAGTTAACTTTAATACTAACAGAATTACCGGTAACAGTTAAGTCACACAGTGAATGATCTCTGCTGTTTCACTTCCAACAGTGTGGTCCTTTCAGACAAGAGATTACAGGTTAATGTTGTCAACCCATTGCCCGCAAAGAAAAAACATTGCTAACATGGTTGTGTTTATTTATTCATTCATTTATTGCAAAGGTCTGATACTTCCTAGTGGTACCTTATTGGACCTTATTGGAACCTATTTATGGCTTCAGTGATTTTTTTATTTAGGGGGTGATATTTAGTTTGCCTGGCATGCTCTGGTCCATGGGGTCACGAAGAGTCGGACACGACTAAACGACTAAACAACAACAACATTTAGTTTCTCTGAACATAACTTCCAAGGGAACAACCATGTTAGTCTGTAGCAACCAAAAAATCTTTAAGCACTTTATGTACATGTAGCACGGCATAAACATTTGGGGACTAAAGTGCACTTCATCACATGCAAGATCCATCAGACATTATGCCATCATAAATGTGTTATTACTACTCTGTTAATTCCCCCAGCAAATCACATTAGCCTATTGATATTCCATGGTCTAACACCCTACTTCCAAAGCTGCCAAGGATGTTCCAGTCTCACATATTAGCATTTGTGAACTCCAGAGACATAAACATTTCTCCTTCACCTGCTACACCAGCAGCCTTCTAACTAAAAGGGTGAATCTGTCAAATCACACACACAAATACTGAAAGCCCTGCATCTGATATGCAACGTCTACTCTTAACTGATCCTTAAGGAGTGAAGGACACAGACTGTCTCTGGTTACACATTAGTTGGAGATGGAGCCTTTAAAGTACTTTTGTAATTGAGGTTCCAGTGTAATTATGGGGTCAGTATGAAAGTGTCCTGCCGCAACAGGAAAGCAGTTTCATCACAACTTATGTCATATTTTTCAAGCACTTTAGCAAAGAACTAGGCATTCTATGATTTGTTATTTGTTGCAAATTAAGGAGCCCTCAAAAACAAAAAGTGCTCTGTCAGAACATACTGTTCTTGAGTAAATCACAACCTGTGAAGTGCTACTCTATGAGAGTAGTATTTACACCAGAAAAAGAATAGGATTCAAAAACAATTTTTAATAAGCACACCCTGACTGACACATTACAGACGAGACTCCGACAAGGTCTCCTCCCTTGCTTGGGAAACCAGTTCACAGCTAGAGCTCTTGAAACTCTGAAGAACTTCCCATTAGCAGCTGGGGCAACCCAACAGCTGTTCGTGAAAAGAACTCAGGAAGGGGGTGGTGCCAAGACACTGGGAGGGAGAAAACCCTTCATGGAACTCAATAAAATCAAGGGGGAAAACAATAGGTCAGAGAGTCAGTTTTGAAATGACAACCCTAAAAAAGTGAGTCCCTTGCCTCTTTTATAAAAATTACTGGTGCTAAAATGGAGGAAGGTCTTCTCTGCCTTTAGGCTACTCTTTTATTTTAAATAAACAGTATTGCCTTTGCTTTTGTACTTTTGAGATCACTAACAGCCTGATTCTGCAAATATTTGCAACAAGCTTTTAGCACCATTTCTGTACTGGCAAAGCTTCTTGGAATCCTGTTCCTGTTCAGCATCCTTTGGACTGCCTGGTCTAGGGACCTTGAAACTTGTGCTTTAAAACAACAACAACAAGATTAACATGTTGCATTAAAGCCACTTCTTTGCTCACATCTGATCCAGCCAAGACCTTGCAGAATTCACCTATACGATTTGCGGGTGCAACACTGTGAGTTTTTCTGCATAGGTGCAACACTGCCACAGGAGACACAGGCAGAAGGGCTCTTCCTCCTATTGCTGCCCATTTTTGTCTTGTAAAACAAGACTGTGGGATTAGGCTGCAAGGCTCAGCCAAACCAAGATATTTTTCCTTCTCTATTAAGCACTACATTGCCCCCACTAGCTGGCCACCTGGATTTTTTCCAGAAGGGAATATAGCCCTTGAGGTGAAAAAGGGTGCCCTCTCTTGATTTAAAGGTGTAGGAATGGTCTCTGTGTTAAAAAGAAATATGGCAATCATGCAAGCCAGTTGTGGTGCAGATTCAGGACAGAGGCCTTGTCACTTGATTTCATGTTATTGTGGCTTCTCCCCACCCCCTCCTGTTCTTAAAGTGTCCTTAACCAAATTCCATTAACAACTTGCTCTTGTCATGAGAGGACAATGCCACTTGGTGGAGCAAAGAACCACTTTTCATTAAACATGTCTGAACTTGAAACTAAATATTAAAAAATATGTTTAAACATGCAGTTAGTGTACAGTGAGTTCTCCAAGAACCCTATGAAGAACTAGTAACTAACAACTAAGGCCTCAACTAGACAACACAGTGTAATTTAATGCTTCTTTGCATTCAATGTGTGGATTTTTAAAAATGCAAATTGAATTAGAGAAGGGTTTATACTTAATGGGATCAGAGAAGGCAAGGAGGATTTTTTATTTTTATTTTTTAAACCCTCTCCTACTTTTGAAAATCCCTCTTCTGAAGCTAGTATTTGCATGGGGGGGGGGAATCCCCCGTGGAATCAAAGGAAAAAACACATTTAACAATCTGTCTAGTTTGGACCTGCAGAGCTAGCAGAGGGTCTAAGTGAAGGACAAATCTGGGGATGCTTGGAGAGAGACAGACAGACAGACAGACAGACAGACAGAGATGTGGACTCTACTGCTTTAGCATATGGTCATGTTGAGAATAATAGTATTCAATGTTTGTTAAAGTTGATATAGTTCATTGTTAGCATAAAACAACAAAAATAGCTTTTTAAATTAAAAAAAATCCTCTTTTGGCCCTGATGTTGTTCATTTAGCATAGAGGGATTGCCATTCTATGCGGAGAGCCTGTCGTGCATCTGTTATAGGCACAGAGCCTCTACCTGCTAAAAGGGTTCCCTGTATTCTGCCTCAATATTTACTAGAGCAGGTATCTACAACCCTTTCAGACCCAGAACCCACTTTTAACCCAAATATGCATTTGGGGACCTATTTCTTAATCTTTTACCATACATTTGTATGGTAGTAGTGCTCTCATTGAGACCCACCTTGGATCAAGGCACAGCCCGCACGTGGGTTCTGACCCACCAGCTGAAGACCTGTGGCGTAGAGCAACTGCACCGCTTTGCATGAACTTGCTCAAAAGCTTGTAATGACATGGTGAAAATAAATACAGCTTATCTGAAACAACAACAACTTAATATGATTTAAACAATGTTTATTTAAGGAGCTGTTTACTGCATAGGTGCACCCAGCCCTGAGTACTGACCCAAGGGTTATACCTTGGCCTCGTTTCAAAAGTGATCTGTTTGCAAGGATGATCTGTCTCTCTACAGCCCACTGAGGGGCAGAGAGTGGGGAGACGTGGGTGGAAGAAAGCAAGGGAAAATATAGCACCACCCACTTAGCCCACAGGTCAAATTGGGCCCACTGAGAGGCCATTTTACCCAAGCCATATCTGCAAAGCAACCATTGGGAGCTTTTGAGTGCCCATCTCATTGTTCCTCAGTAAGCACGGGATGCACGGGCACGTTGTAATTTGGCATCAAAAGCAAACCCCAGTGACGCTGGAGCTGATTCTCTCTGAACATGGGGCTTGCAAGGCTCATGTACTGCAAGAATCTTAGCGGTTGCTGTTTCATTTACAGTTCAAGGTTTAGATTAAAGCAAAGAAACAAAGGAAGAATTAGAACGGCAATAACTGTGCATTTCCAAATTGTCATTAGACGTTTAGCACCGGATGTCATACAGCGTTTAGGTGACTGACAGGTGAGTGGTCTGGTCTGGCCTGCCCATCAAAAGTGACCTGCAAAGATTATGCCAGGTCCCCACCCCTGCCCATCATTCCAGCAACAACAACAACATTCCACACCCCTGGTTTAGATAAAAGGGCACCATAATTTGCTATTTGGAAGACTATAATCCTGGATCACTCTGAAATCCTTATAAGAACCCGCTGGATCAGGCCAGTTGCCCATCTAGTCTAGCATCCTGTTCTCCAAGTGGCCAACCAAATGCCTATGGGAAGCCCACAAGCAGGCCCTGAGAACAGAAGCACTCTTCTCTCCTGTGGTTTCCAGAAACTGGCATTCAGAACATACAGCCTCCAACAGCGGAGGAAAAATATATCTGTTGGCATTAGTAGAAACTGATAGACTTATCCTTTGTGAATTTTCTATCCAACCAAGTTGTTGGCCGTTGCTGCCTTTGAGTATATGCTGTGCGAAGAAGTGCTTTTTTCTGTCTGTCCTGAATCTTCCAACATTCAGCGTCATCAGATATCCATGAGTTATGAGAGAGGGAGAAAAACATTTCTCTATGTACTTTCTTCACACCATGTATAATTGTGTACAGTTCTATCCTGGTGCCTCTCAGCTGCCTTTTCTCTAAACAAAAAAAAAGGCCTAAATGTTACGACCTTTTCTCAGCAGAAAGGTCTTCACTGTGGCAGAGGAGTTGACCTCATAGACAGGGCTGGTTTTTACCTCATAATTAATGTTTGCCACTGGTTGAATTTACATTTGCATTCATTAACATGAATTAAGATGCATAAACAAGCAGTGGTTAACCATTCCCAATACTCAGGAAATGTAGCAGGCAAACACTTCTATCTGAGTTCTGCTGTAATAGTAACTATTCTATAATCAAATCATTCTCAAACGTTTCTGTTTATAGGTGACTAGTGCTGGTCTTACTGTATAAAATATTTTGTTTTTTGTACCTGCCATTTGCCCCTTATGAAATCCAAGCATTGCCTGGGCCCTGTCCTCTATACAGAATAGTATCTGGGAAAGATCCAGAAGCCACTTCTTTTGCCCCATCTGTGCTTGGTTATTATGGTTCAGTGAGTGACAGAGGAGATAAGAGGATTTCACCAGAGCTCCCTATTTCAGCGAGAAGTTAAGCTGGGTATGACAGTCAGAGGCACAGTGGTCTGCTCCAAAGCATATAAGATCACTTTATGGCATGATTTAAAAATACAGTCGTACCTCGGAAGTAGAACGGAATCTGTTCCGGAAGTCTGTTTGACTTCCAAAACATTTGTAAACCAAGGCACGGCTTCCAATTGGTTGCAGGAAGCCACGACAGACGTTCATGTTCCAAAGAACCTTCGCAAACCGGAACAATCACTTCCAGGTTTGCAGCATTCAGGAGCCAAAACGTTTGCAAGGCACTTGACTTCCAAGGTACGACTGTAATGCGTCTTAAAATGGGAGAAAGTTCGCCAAACAATATCTGGAGAGCTGCCGTACATCCTTGCTGCAACAGATATGAATTTGTTAGCTACTCACTTTAGAGAAAACTACCATAAATCAGTAGATCATTGGCAGCTTACATGAAAAGAACTTGGACATATACATGGGGTAAACTACTGAGCTTTGTTTGAGATGTATTCAAATAGATAAAATGTATATTTGAATTTGATTGAATTATTCTTATGTTCAGGTATTTTGGAAAGTCATTTCCTAGACTACAATAAACTATTGGACATTGGATCACCTTTTCAACATTTTCTATATTCAGGCTATATATTCCACAGCAATATAGGCATCTAATTGGAGTTCTGTCAATGACATTAATGTTAATTACAAAATACTGGAAACAAGACCTGACCCATAAGCGCGAGAAGAGCTGCATGAGGTTTGGCATATCAGACTCTTTAATAAATTACAGTGCAACCCTATACCTGTCTGATCAGAAGTCCCGGTGGGTTCAATAGGACTTCTTTCCAAGTAAGTGGTTATAGCATTGCTGTTTCAATGGCCTATAAAAGTTTGTAAAAGGAGAATCCTGAGGCAGCTTTGGAATCAGCTCTGGAATCAAAATAAGCCAAATGAAAATGTAAGAGAAGAGTTTTGAATGTGGTCACACTCTTCCCAAACTCTTCATCTCTAAAGCTGCTTTGAGTTAATGTTTTGTAGCTGATTTTCCTTCTTTTGAAGTTTATAAACGAGTTTGGCTTTCTTAGGGAATATTTATATATTTCCAATAAAGGGATTAAGAAAAATGTGTTCCTTTTCCTCTTTTCTCTCATAGATTCATTTAACCCATTTCAAACCCAACCAGCATCTCATATTGAGAGCTAATGTCATGCAGTTGTTAAACCTGAGCTATGAATGGCAGAATCTTCAGCTGAAATGTCACCTCAGCCACACAAATACTTCGGCCTTCTCCCTCATCTGTAGTACGGGGATAACAATACTGACCTACCCTTCTGAGTTGTTGTAAGGTCCGTGAAATAATGAATATGTGACAGGCGCTGAATATTCTACCATGATATATCAAATGCTAAGGAACACCAATATCCAAATAATCATAAGGTAGGAACCGCTCTACAACTCTAACCTGCATTTAGGCATGTAGCTCTCCTCTTCCTATTCTTTTAGAAGTGGACTCCAAATCTATACTTGTTGTTCCATCCACCTTGTGAAGGGGCGGAGCTATAAACTCTGGCAGGAAATCATTTATGGCTGCCTGTCTCTCTGAACAGTTCAACAGGAGCTGTCAAGACACCATGCAGCAACAGATGATCCCAAACAATGAATAGTCATATCCTCTCCCCCACCATCTCATATGCATACATATAATTAACATGGTTGTCTTGAACGAAGTATGTCCCTCAGGGAAAGCTGAGCACCACAGAATGAAGGTTTTGAAACTTCCTCTCCAAACACTAACAAAAAGGGATCTGTGTTAGGGGAAAATGTTTGCTGCTGGCTTTAACTGTGCTTTGATTTTGCAGATGGTCTTCAGCTGCTGCTTTCCGCTGCCTTTCTAAAAATGCATATTATCACTGCATTTTACAGAGAAATTATACTCAGAAGTAAGTCCCATTGAGTTCCATGGGTTTTACTTTACGGTGATTGGGCAGAAAATTGCTGTCTCAGGACTGAAATTTACACATGTACCAGGGAATAAGTCCCATTGAAATTAATGGGCTTACATCTGAGTAGACATGCCCAAGATCTTGAAGTTAATCTTTTTGTAAGGATCTTGGCTGCAAGTCCTGGAAGACCTGCTCCCTGCCTTGCTGGACTTTCTCCACCTGGCCTGGGTGGGGCCCTGACTGACTCCAGTTACAAAAGCTGAGGTTGCTGAACAGACTTTTGAGCTGGGCTTTTATTTAGGGAGTTTTGTTGACAGTGAGATTGTTGCTGTTATTTTTTATTTTTATTTTTGTATTTTTATTTTAGATCTTATTACGATTTATGTGGAAATGTTCGGTTTGGTTGTGTACTTGTTGATGTTTTATTTATTGTTTATGGCTACTTTTGTTCAGTTTGCAATTACAGTGGTACCTCGGGTTACAAACGCTTCAGGTTACAGACTCCACTAACCCAGAAATAGTATCTTGTGTTCAGGATGAGAACAGAAATCATGCAGCGGTGGCGCAGCGGCAGCAGGAGGCCCCATTAGTTAAAGTGGTACCTCAGGTTAAGAACAGTTTCAGGTTAAGAACGGACCTCCGAGGTACCACTGCATGTACCTTTTCCATGTTGTAAGCTGCCTTGAGTGTGGCTTGAAGTATGTAAAGTCGACATACCAATAGAATTATGTATGTATGATGTATGTAAATATTTTAAAACCAATAAATAAAGTGAGATTTTCCTCCCAACAGAGTAAATGCTTTTGCATCCTGAATTGTACATTACCTTACAGCTCATAAATATTTTTTGCTTTAAACAACAACACCTAAATCAAAGTTTTGCTAAGATGCAAGTTTATTTAAATGTAATTGGACAATGAATTAAAAGCCAGGTGGTTCAGTCATCTAAAACTGTTAACTGATTACCTGGTGATAAGATAGCAAAGCTTCTTCCATTGTGGGAAACAGATCAAGAGTCCTGTGACCTTTTCAGATCCCCAAAACGAGAAGGACCAGGTTTAAAATCTCTTTTTGTTTGTTCTTGGATTTCTTTTGCCACTTTAAAGAATAGCCCAGCTCACTCACAAAGGCAGCTTTTTGCCTCTTCAGAGTCTGAAACAAATCGTCCAGGGGACCCCAAAGCAAACTATTAAGGACTTCCTTCAGAGTCTGCTGTTTATTGTTTATGTTGAATGGCTCAGCTCTGGCACAAGATCAATGCAGTTGCTTTACAGCCAAAGAAAGTTGTTAGCTATCACAAATCTTTGTGTCTTGTGTTCATATAACTTTGCTCCGAGCGTAGCCCCCAACGTCACAATCTGCTGTGAAACCTCCAGACAGATTCCAATTACAAAGGCAAAATGCACACCCACCATTTCTGCTGGAACTAAAGCTGACTGAAGCAGTGTGAAAAGACCCTCTGGCCACTTGGAACATATATTTTTAGAGCTGTTCAATTTTTTCCAATACCAAAGACACAGACTCTATCCTTATTTTCCACATTGTTGTTTTTAAAGAGCCTTTTGGCTCTTCAAAGTTGTAACTATTTGGGGGTGAAATTCAATCACATACTGACAAATTCAGATTGTACAATTAAAGTTGCTGCGGTGCTCTTGTGCAACAAACCCGCTCCCCAGACTTTTTGCAATAAGGGAAGTCATGAGAAAATGCACTGGAAAGTGTGGGATAATGAATGCTTGATGCCACGTTGCATAACCTCCCCACAAATTGGAACAGATGCTCAATAAATAGCTGGTGTCATCTAACCACCTTGCAAATTTTGTCCAAACAATCAGGATGCATGTTCAATAATTAGGTCATCTAAACCACAGAGCCTAGGGCTTGCTGATCGGAAGGTCGGCAGTTCGAATCCCCGCAGCGGGGTGAGCTCCCATTGCTCGGTCCCTGCTCCTGCCAACCTAGCAGTTTGAAAGCACGTCAAAGTGCAAGTAAATAAATAGGTACCGCTCTGGTGGGAAGGTAAACGACGTTTCCATGCGCTGCTCTGGTTTCGCCAGAAGCAGCTTAGTCATGCTGGTCACATGACCCGGAAAAACTGTCTGCGGACAAATGCTGGCTCCCTCAGCCAGTAAAGCAAGATGAGCGCTGCAATCCCAGAGTCGTTCGCGACTGGACTTAACTGTCAGGGGTCCTTTACCTTTACCTTTAAGTGACCTCTATGGGGACAGCATGGAAGCACAGCTATAGCCAGAATGAGGTTCTCTATCTAGGTGTTTGATTTATGTCTATCACTCCTCAATCATTTGCAAAAGGGGAGTAGTTGTGAGTGGTGGAGGCCAGCTCCCCTTCCCACCAGCCTAAAGTATAGCAAGCATCCCTTCCAACTCTGACAAGGCACACTTTGTGTGGAAGGCATATTGTGGAGCTCGCCATTTAAGTCAGCCACTGTCAATCACGCCTTGGCCTGCTCCAGCCCTAAACAGGTCTGGGAGGGGATGAGAGGGAAAGGGTGAGAAATTAAAAAACCACCTCATTGGAGGCGAGTCCCCTCCCATTAGCCAGGGTGAGGCAGCTGTTCAGTTGGGTGAGTAGGTGGGAGGGGGCCAAGACTGTAGCCCTGCCTTGCATGCAGCAGGTCCAAATCTCAACCCCCCAGCTGGGACAGACTCCTGCCCTACCTGCCAGTCAGGGCAGACATTACTGGGTTGGATGGACTGATGCAGGGAAAGGCAGCAGGGAGACGCCTCCATCTGATCCTGCTGAGAATGGTCTGGTGCCCCTTCAATACCATGACCAGGAAAGTTGCTTTGCTGTGTTCAGCCAATGAGGGACTGTTGCCAGAGCCAACCAAAGGCTCCACCAGCATTGCTCAGCTTATTCCAGCTCAAGACAATGCAAACCCTGAGCTAGACCAGCTTTGCAACTTCATATTTTACCTTCATGACATAATCTTTTGTCACCTGTTAAAGAAGAACGGGGCAGGTCACTGCCACTCCCTGGCGGAGAGACAGGGAGTCATTAAAAAGTAGCTCTTGAGCAACAGGCTCACAGATAGGCAAAGACAGCCTTCCCCAACCAGGTGCCCACCATGTAGACACTTTGCCCTACAATACCCATCAGCCTTAGCCAATGCACATTGGCTGGGGCTGATGGCTGTTGTAGTCCAAAATGTCTGGTGGACTCCAGGTCAAGGAGGGCTCAGCTGGAAGGCAGGGTATTTCAGCTACCACTTTCTCCATCTCCTGCTGGAAGTTGCAGGCTGCCAGTTCTGTGATCAAGCATAGTTACAGGCGGTGTTGGGAATTTTAGGGCCTAAGGCTGCTGTATGTTAATTGGGCCAATAAAGTGGCAGCTCTCCTTAAAGCAAACAACATCCTCTATGGTCTTTCTCAGCAGGCTGCTTATAAGCGGAGAGAAGGCGGCAGCTTGGGGGGGTAAGAAGATTGGGGTCGATAGGAAGGATAGCCCTGTGAACATTCTAGGGGTTTCAAGTGACAGCAAGATTTCCTTTACCCCACCCTAACCTCTGACCTTTTCCCTTTACAGATAAAGATCTGCTTGATGATCACCCCCCCCCAAGCCCTCTTTCCTTTTCCACTTTTCAGCAACAGCTGCTTCGGTAGAGTCTGGATAGGTGTTTGACTGAAGTTGTTACAGGGAACAGCATAGAATCGCTCCCTAAAAGGGCCAGAAGTGATTGCATTAGAAAGAACAGCACAGATGAACATCAACTGTACTGAACTGTTATTGGTCCAGAATCATGTTATAGTAAGGTTGCTAAAGTTGTAGGTATCAGAAGCCCCTGGGTACCTTTCAGATATGGGCATGTGGCTGATTTGTTATGCAGGCAGACCTCCTTTTCGATACAGTGGCAGGTGTGATGCATATTTTCAGACACTCCTTTTCTTCCCTGATCCTTCTCCTGGAACCAGCAAAGCTTTTCTCCACTGCCATTATTATTATTATTATTATTATTATTATTAGTTATTTTTGAGCTGCCTTTCAGCTCCCCAAAGGGCCTCCAAAGTGACCTACAATTATAAAACACGAACTTACAAAAACTTCAAAAACAGCTGGTTGTATCCAATGTAAGTCCTAAGTGAGCAGGTGTATTTTTTCCTCAAAAAGAGAATTTTATAGCAAAAATCTATTGCTTATTAAACAAAAAGGAAAGTTATTAGCAACTATATATCTTAATGTCCTGTGCAGAGCCAGCCCAAGACATTTTGGCACCTGAGGCAAATGACTCCTCTCTTCCCGCCAGGGAAGATCTACATCAGGAACAAGGCAGGAAGGAAGATTGACATCAGGATCAGCTGCTCCTGTGGATCTGGCTGCCTGAGCCAGTTGCCTCACCTTGCCTCATGGGTGAGCTGGTCCTGTGGATTTTGCTGTGACCCATTTGTCCAGCACCAAGACCCTTAGCTGGAAAACTGTCAGGTGCTAATTCAGGGTCTGGTTACACATTTCTGTTAAATATCTGTTACCATCAAAGGCCTTGGGAGTTGCTTCTACAGAAAACCAGGCAGGTGAGTCAGGCCCAAAGGTGAGTAGGAAACCAGAGAAGAAACAGGAAAGAAAAAGTGACGGGTGGGTGTGGGAAGGAGGTGCAGAAAGAGCAAAGACCCAAAAAAGTAAAGTGGGGGGGGCACATATAAAATTATCTGATATAAGTTTATAGATGAGAAAAGGAGTACAGCTAAAAACAAGGGGAGATGAGGGGATAAAGCAAACTATTGTGTTGGGGGGAAACGAGAAGCATGAATTATAGTGAACAAAACATTTGTGTTTCCCACAGAAAACTTGTCAAGCAGCTTGCTGCTGTTTGTTTTCACATAAAGAGGGGATGATGGGAAAGGCTCGCTCAGTCTTGTCTAAAAATCCTCCAACAGTGCTCTCATTAAGGGTGGATTCTCACAAACCTTGACAGAGCAAACTCACCTTGTTTCTCTGCTTGTATCAGATACGCAGTTTTCTGAATGCACCAGAACACAGAAGACATATCAACACAGATCGTTGCAATATATTTTGAACCATTCACAAAACAAAATAGCGATCCATATCTGATCACCTTTGCACCCCTAGGAAATACATAGCATATATGGATTCACAAATACCTTCCTTTTTTTGTAGGGCTAGAAACAATATGATTTTGACGAATGGACAGAACAGCTATGAATAATCCAGGTTCAAATGCAAATAAGGAATGCCATGCAATATCATAAGTAAGAACATAGGAAGAGCCTGCTAGATCAAGCCAGTGGTCCAGCTACTGCAGCATCCTGGTTCTCAGATGCTGTGGGTAATTTGCAAGCAGGAACTGAGCACAAGAACAGTCTCCTTTCCTGTGGTTTCCAGCAGCTGGTGTTCAGTTCTATCCTACCTGCTTTGGTCTCATGTACATGTGCACAGCGTCAAGCTCTGCTATCAGATACATGGGGGAAAGCTCCACAGTCAGGTGCATGTTTGGGCTGATAATTTTTATTTTTATGGGCTGATAATGTTCATCATAATAATGTTCTTCAAAAAGAGAGCATTTGCTGAGATATGCTTCTCAACGTGTTCGCTTGTTACTATTCTGTTTCATTCCAATAGCTAAAGAAACGCACCTAAAAACTATCACAGAAGTACCAAAGCACAAAATTCACAGGTAAAGGATGGGGGAAATGCCTGAGTTGGCACTGAAACTTGCTGGAGTTTAGCATATAGTTAACCTGAGTGCAGAAATAAATAGTCAAGTAAGCCCGGTGGTTGAAAGAAACTTAAAGTATATTACTCAGAGCAAACAAAGCCAATCTGAGTACGTACAGGTTTATATGTGATTGAGTCAGGTGGTTCACAAGGTCCAGCACTAAGACTTCCCTCCTACAAAACAAGACTGACTGGAGAAGAAGCAGGAAGGAAGTAAAGAATGAGAACACAATCTACATGACAAGAGGTTACTCAAGAAGGGATCAGCAAGAGAAGAATAGGTTACCTTTTTGTCCACCCACCCACTCCAATTCAGGTAACCTACTGCAAGTGTTGTTTTACTCCCAACAAAACAAATCTTGGGATTGTAGTTGATCACAAACTAAACATGAGCCGGCAGTGTGATGCAGCTTACAAAAAAGTAACATGATCTTAGACTGCATTAATAGGACCGCAGCCACAAAAAGCAATACTGCTTCTTTAATCTCCATGAGTCAGAACTCAGTTGGAGTACTGTGTCCAGTTATGGGTATGGCAATCTGGGAAGAATGTAGGACAAATGGAATGGGTTTAGAGAAGAGCGAGGGAAGCACATCTTATGAGAAAAGGCTGGAGAAGCAGCATGGAAAAGAAAAGGAAGAAGAAGAAGAAGAAGAAGAAGAAGAAGAAGAAGAAGAAGAAGAAGAAGAAGAAGAATTTATTCTTTATACCCCGCTCATCTAGCTGGGTCTCCCCAGCCACTCTGGGTGGCTTCCAATAAAATATTAAAAATACAATAAAATGTTAAAAATACAATAAAGGAGGGAACCTGGTGCCTTGTCACTTAGAAAAGAGCAAAGGCTTGTCCTCTCCTGCCTTGTGGGGCAGAGCTAGATTTAATAAGCTTCAGTTACAGGAAAACATATTTCACTTTACAGTAATAGCACTTTGAAAACTGGAACCAATTCCCTTGGGGAGGGTGGACTCTCCCTCACTTGAGATCTCCAGGCAGATGCTAGACAACCTTCTGTTGGGGGTCCTCTTGTCCTAGACGTCCTAGAAGGCCCCATCCAACCCTGGGACTCTACAGCTACTCTCAGTTTTCAGTTTCTATGGCATGCCAGTTGAACACACGCAACATAGCCCAGTTTTAAAGCTAAGGCCTCACAACCATGCCATCTAGCAAATCCATCCCAAACCATTACTTAGTTTAAGTGCCACCATTTTTCTGGCCTTTGGCCACGCTAATTTGTCGTTCTTTGGGTGTCACTTCAGAGCCATCCATCAAATTCTGGTTGCCAGTCTAGCATTAGTCACCATCACCTGCTGAACAGTATCAGCATCTGTGCATGTCATGCTGCTAGCAGCCCACATTTGCAGATCAGGGAACGGAAAACAAATCCCATCTCCCAAGCCTTATGATGACGCTGAGAGGCTAATGTCAGATAATCTCCATTTATTATAAAATGTTGAGCGCTCATAGGTATGAAGAAAGCAAACATTCCTATCTTTCTTTCAGGGTTTAAAGCTCAGGAACCAAAAAGCAAATAGAAAGCTTTGCCGTGTTCAACATGCCGTGTTTCTCATTCCTATCATCCCTCCAGTCATGGCTCTTGGATGCTCAGGAGTTCACTCGGAGGTGTATGCAGAGCTCACTGTTGAAATGTTGTAGTTATTCTGGTGGCTTTTGATTAGAAGCTGGGGAGTAAGGGCAGCCAGGACTGTTTATGTGCTGCACAGCTGGTTATCTGAAGCCTCCATCCACGAGACTGGCAGGTGCTTCAACATGTTCCAGTCATTTCCCAAAAATGCAAGGAAGTGGTGTGTGATAGCACATTCACAGCTCACCCCATTGCCAGAGGCCACTGACAATCAGTTCCTCGTGTGGCTGGATGTGCCATGAAGTATGTGGAAAGGAGCGGTCACATGGCCATGTGTCTCCTTTATTTTATTTACTTAAAAGCATCACTCTTATGGTTGCAAAGAGGCTTACACCTCAAGAATGGAAAGATAAAACACCTACCATCCATTACTCAATGGCCCGAAGCTCTTGCTGCTCTTTCTTCATTTGAGTGCATATCTTCTAAATAAAACTCGCACAAAGAGCCACAACAATACAATATGCATTTTGGGCAGTAGCATATCTTGTCAGGGAAAGCCTGTGTGAACAGATATGTTTTTAACATGCATTGAAAAATAATGTTGTCGGTGCATGTATTATATATTTTAGTGTAGCATCAACTACATTTTGGAACCCCCTACCTACTACTAACAGGCAGGCACCTTCAGGATGCGGTTTTTGGCATTTGCTAAAAACATTTTTGTTTAGACAAGTCTACCCACATGTTTAGAAAGCTGTGTGAGTTTTAATCTGTTTTTAGTCTATTGTTGTTTTAACTTTTAATTATTGTTGTTGGTTTTTCTTTTATTTATTATATATTTTTGTAAACTTCTTTGAGATTTTCTTAAACAATCAAGTGGTTTATGCGTTTTATGGAATATATAATAATCAATAAATATCCCTTTCATATATACTGCCTTTCATCAGGATATCACAAAGCGATTTGCAAAGTAAATTAAACAAAATTAAATAATATAGTATATAAAACAACTCAAATGAAATACTGCACCCAAAGTGTCCAAATCCATAAAACCAGATTCTGCTCAATCAATAATCTCACAAATCCCACAACTGCTAACAAACCCATGCCTCAGTAAGCCACACCTCCATGCATTCACTCACATTAAACACACACATACCTACAAACCCCATTGCTCATGTTCAACAATTACCAAGTCCAGCATCCCCCAGATTCCTGTAGAAAAGACCGCACTACAACACTGCAGTCTGACACAATGAGGCAAAAACCAAATCTAATCTAGTGTCGTCATCATCAGTCACCAATTCTCAGCTCTGACCTGTGAAGTGGTCAGATGCCAATTTGCCGTCCAACTGTCCCACCCACTGTCTCCCCTGGGACATCCCCACACCTCCCCATACTCAGCCAAAACACATACATGAGGCAGGCATGAAAAGAGAGGGAGGGAGGTGATGCTGGAAAGGGAAGGAGAGATTGCAGGAAGGGTGCATGTCACCCCAAACTGGCTCCTGATTCATGAACCACCACCACCAAGTCAGTATTGTGTCTGCACTCGACCTTGAAAAAGTTCAAAGCATTCAGAGCTAAGAATGCATGTCAAATTCTGAACAGGGCACAAGGAGAAGGCAAAGGTGAGAACTCTTGTGTGGAAATGGTACTCTATAAAGAGAAGCTCTTTCAGTGCTCCTTGAAGTTATTCAATCATACACTTGTTCATTCATTCATAAATGATTATTTACATCCCACCCTTTCAGCAAGTTTCCCAGGGTGACTAAAGTCCAGAGGACTTAAGACAAGGTATTCTTTTACCTAAGGAATACTGCACACTATGTCTTTCATTGGCAATGTGCACATTTATGTGTGAACCCATTTTCATTGCTGACTGTTAATAAGTATTGTTAATAAGGCATTGTGAGCTTCAGAAGGCACCAGAAGGCACGGGGCATAATTCTACCACCAGTTTCATACAAATTGTAGGAATTGTGTGACTCCAGTGTGAAATTAGAATATGCAAATTGGTTACAACCTTCTGACATAAAAGCCCTGTGAATATTCCTTTTATGAAGGACCTATTTCTGATGACTACGTATCTTTGTGTAATGTTGGATTACTTTCCCCCAGGCTCCCAGCTTTGCCTCTCTTTCAAGTCCATGTAGGCAGATGAAATACAGGTGATCCTTTATAAAAGAGAAAATTTATTGCCCTTTGAACTAGTAACTCTGTCTGTATGGTTACACAACCAGCAGGAACCTTGCTAACCACAAAGACAACAGCTTTCCAGGCTGTGGGGTTGTAGCTGTTTGCAAAACTGTTTAATTTATTGTGTGACCCTGGCAGAACTTGCCTGTGTGGGATGGTTGTCAGACGTCTCATGGCATAGCAGAGGCCAAGTGAATGCATGAATGTGCTTCTTCTGCAACACTGCATTCACTTGTAGGATCACAGAATGGACCAGATAATTCATCTAGTCTAATCTTTGGCTATGACGCCAGGTCTATAAGCCATTCCCTAGCCTTCTAGGGTTCGATTTGTGCCAGGGCTGAGCCCTCACAATTGTTTTCAGTGTGAGAAACTGAACCCTGGAACATCTGAAAACATTTGAATATCCAGAAACCAGTCCTGACAAAGGTAGAATACATTTCTCCTTCCCACCGAGTAACTGCAAAGAGTTTTCCCACATTAGGGATGAGGAGTAGAAGATCAAAGTGTGACATTTCTAGAAAAGCAGGAATCCAAAAGCATCTCTCTCTTTTTCAGAGGTAAAACACAATGTCTCCCTTTAAAGATCAAACTTGCACTTTCCAGGCCGAACACTGATATGGCTGACAAACAGCTTAGGACCCAAAAACCTGAATTAGTGCTTTTCCCTAAACTATGCTGCCTATGACAAGTACTCGGAGGAGGCTATTCTCTGCACACCACTATTGTGTGTGCCGGAATTGCATTAGGTAGTGCTGCAGGAAAGATCCTTCTCTGCAGTGCCATCCTGTTTGAGGAATGCCCTTCCCATAGAAGCACACTTGGCATTGACCAGACACTTTGGCACCAAGGGAAGACATACTTGTTTGCCCAGGCATTTTCAGTGTTTCAGAGTTGTCAGTTAGTTAGTGGCAGGTAGCCTGCTTTGTGGTTTCAGCTGATGAACTCTATAACAGTCACTTGATAAACGTGATTCACTCAGTTGTGGTTTTGCTGATCCTGTTGTTCAAAGAGGCCTTTACATATTACGGTTGTGCGTTTTGTTGTCTTTGTGTTTTTGTGTCTTGCATTCCCACCCTGGGATGCATTGACATGAAGGCTACAACAGCCTTAAAATAGCCTAAATAAATAAATACGTTACAGATTAACCTGCAGGTCACCTTTGTTTTCATGCCCTATTGAAACAGCACATATTCTTCTCCTATTTACCCCTGCCTCCACGTCACAGAAATTTACGAAGCTGCCTTATGCAGAGCCATTGGTCCACCTAGCTCAGCCGTGTTTGTCTCCACTGACTGCTAGTAGCTTTTCAGGTTTTCAGACTGGAGTCTTTTGACTGTCCTACCTGGAGATGCCAGGGAGTGAACCTGGGGACCTTCTGGGTGCAAAATAGTTGCTCATCTGCTCACCTTTCCCTTTCTTTCCTCTATAGTTCTCTTGCACATAATCACAGATTATAAGTAACTTGCCTTCTGGGCACAGGCATGTACTCTCGTACCCTGTCAAGCACTAATCACATTGATTATGACCTCATCATCATCCATGCATGCATTGCACATAAGACAGAAATGCCCAGGGTTGCCAAACAGCCTAACCGTAACATTAATGTCAGGATACAAACTGATTTGATACTTTAAACAGTTAGCCTCCTGGGTAATTCTAGTTTGGCACTCTCAGATCTGATACTTGCCCTGTCATCACCTAAGAAACACCAGTAAGCAGGATGAACTCTAAAGTCACTTGAGAAATCTGGTTCATTTAGGCATTTTAGGATACATTTATAGAGCTTAAAGGATAGCTTAAACAGCCCCCCCCCATACTGTGAAAGCTGAAGTTCCTCAGTGAAAATCTACAACACTCAACACTGTAACATCCACATAAAAATACAACTCCAAGTGTTCTTTAAGATAAATTAAGATAATTAAGCCTGCTGAATAGCACAATGTATTTTCCATTACAACTGAACAAAATTTCGTGTATCAGTGGGCACATATATAATAATTGTTGCCGAGATTTAACAAATACAAATAACACACATATATAAGCTATGGTTGGGTTGGATTAGAGAAGATATGAATGCAGGTGCTCATTCTGGCTCTCCTACTGCTTATGCCACATTCATGATTCCCACTCAACAAATCTGGGAATGAGAGAGAGAGAGAGAGAGAGAGAGAGAGAGAGAGAGAGAGAGAGAGAAGTGTGTGGCCAGGCACTTATGCCTTGTTCATTTCTATTAAACAGAAGAGACTTGAAGGTTATCATTCATTGCAGCATAAACTTTCAAGGGTAGAGCTCTGTTTGTCTGGTGTGTGAGTGGCCTTGTAAGTTAGCTAACTTTATACTGGTAGGGGTGTGAATTTTGTATAACTAGTCCAAGAGTCCAAGAAAATGCTTTCCAAAAACATTTGTTTAGGCTATATTCCATCTTTTTGCTGATCCAAAAGTGGCAGGTTATTTCAACTGCTTCTTCAGTGTCTTCCAGGTGACCTGTTTATTGAGCATCCATAAAAGATGCTCTACTGAATGAGCATTCCTTCCGATTTGTTTGCAGGGAGGCTAGACTATGTTGCACTTCCACTGAATTTCCCCCATCACTTTCCTTATCGCAAAAGTCTGCTCTTTGGGGGAAACAGGTTTCTTGTGCAAGAGTTCCAAATCGGCTTTAACTGCGCATCCTGAAATTGGCTGGTATGTAATTAGTTCTGTCACCTGGAACTAGTGACAGTCTGGAAACACCCATAGTGACAGGCTCAAGATAGCAAACCATCTGTTTCCCAAACTAATCTGAGCATTCCAGATAATCTCTCTTTATCATCTCATGCAGTGCCAACTCACTTACCTGATTTCCAGATATTAGTCTGCCATAGCAAAATCCAAAATCCCTTTATTCAGGTATAACCACCTTAAGATCAGTAGCAGTGTCCTAGTAGATCAAAATGTTCTCCTACTGGTTTATGAATATTGCTATTTCTGATGCCAGATCACATTGCATTAATTTTTTTGCATCTGGTCTGTTTGACCCTTGTAGAAAACAGAAGGGTACTGCATACAAATGATGGCATATGATGGGCAGGTGAATGAATCACTGATGTTACTCAGTCCCCAATACGCACAACACTTCCACAAGCTTAGTTTGTTAAGAATGCTGGGAACTGTAGCTCCATGAGGATGAGACTACAGTGCCCAGAATTCTCTTTGGGGGAAGTCATGTGCTTTAAATGTGTGTTGAATGTGCTTTAAATGTACAGTGTGGATCTGCCCTAGGCTGACAAACAGGTGAAGTGTTAATGAAGCAATTGCATGCATAGCATTGCGATAACACTGCTGGGAAGAATATGATGTCAAGCTAGACAAACAGAAAAAGCTAGCGCTGGATGTAGACAGCTCCCTCTGTTCCAACAAGGGCAGCAGGTGTAGAAAGAGGTGTGGCAAATGGGACAGTCCTCTGACTCACGCATGGGCTATTATTCCATCAAACCATTAACAGATATGGAACCGATAGAGATTGTATAGGAGAACTCCATCTTCTCTTATGTAATTACTGAAGATAAGACGTTGAATCACTTCACCATTTGTCTAGATTACTAATTAGGCACTGGACATAAATATAGACTAGGTAGAAAAGGAATAATGACTACCTTAAATCACTTCACAACAACTACTCCTGATATAGCTGCAGTCATCTGTCAGATCCTTATCAAATACAAAGCTTTACATTCTGTTTTGGAATTAAAGGGAGGGCATTTTAAAAAGTCACATTTATAAACGTGCAGCTAAAATGGTGCCTCTCCATTCAAACTATGTGCATACAGCCTTAAGAGCAACAATGAGGAAGGTAAAGTTCTGGAGCTTTGGGGATGAGGTGTCTATGGCTGTGTGACACCTATTTGAAGTACAAAAAATGCAGATTTTCTCAATCTAGAATCATTCTTGCTTGTCCACAAACATCCTGCGTTTAATCTGGATTGAGTCTAGATCCTGTCATCCACAAGGGTGGATGTGGTTACCTGATATTCATTTGAAAACCCTTGATTAGGCTAGCCATGCCTTTTCCTCTCTTCATATGCCCCAGTTGCATGAAGGAAGAGGTGATTGGGATCTTGGTATAGGCCTACCCACAACATCATTGAGCAGGTGTGGATCTGTAGCTTGGACTGCCTACATCTGTTTTCAAATGGATGCACTGCAGGGCAATGCAGAATCAATCTGAAATGCACTTTTGTTTTTGCAGTGAAACCAGTTTCTCAAGAAGCTCTTTTCAGAGACAAAAAATAATAATGCAATAGATCTAGAGAACATGAGAGGGGGGGAGTGCTCAGGCTACACTTATTCTAAAATAAAATCTGTGCACGTAGCCTATGAAATACCGGTAATTTTTTCATTACACATTAGACTAAATAAATACAGCACTTCTTACGCGGAATGCAATTTAGAATCACATTGTGTCTGAATAAGCACGAAGGAAAGAAACCATCAAAGTGAAAGGCGTAACAAAGGTTTGCTTCCAAAAGTATATAAAAGAATCCATGTTATTTTCCAGCTATCATTGTGTAATTTTTTTAGCAGATGTCAGGTTTAGCGTTTGCCTGTTACAACGTTCTGAACTCATGACCCGTTTTGTTTTATAGCAACAATGGGAGAAAAATGAACCATTTCATTCTCGGGGATTTTCTCAGGGCAACACTTAAAGCAACCTTTAAAGACACGGGCACATCATGCATATCCCGTTAATAAATCCAGAGAAAAGCCCGGAGCTGGTTGCAGATGAGCGGAAATGGCAAGGCCCTTTGCAATGGTGGGGGAGTGGGATGAATCAATGGGAAGACACCCTCTCCCCTCCTTTGCTGGGGAGGCACCAGACACTACATGGGCTGTCTCCCCACTTGAGGACACAATGTATTCTTTCATAAGATGCAGGTGTTTGAAGCTTTGCAGAAAAGGGTCATTGTGACTCGCCAAGACGGCGGCGGCTGAAAGGTTTAAGAAGCCCTCCAGCCTTACGTAGAGTGACAAGTTGCTGAGAATATTGCCCGAATTACTACTGAAAGCTAGCTCTCTTGCTAATGAATATAGGCATTAACGGAGAGGGTGGGATACCAGCAACCACTATGCTCAACTGCAGTGTCCATACGCCATGGATTACGTAAGCAGCCAGGACAAGGGTTAGCCTCAGGAAAGGGCTCTCAAAAACTGGTCTCCGAGCAGGAAATCCAAAAGAGGGAAATGCAGTTAGAATAGTAGAATTGCAGAGTCGTAAGGGACTCAAAGGGTCATCTCGTCCAAGTGTGCTGAAAACTTCAGGCACTAAGGGACCAAAAAAAGATATGACAGCTTAAACTAGTGATTCATCCTTGATCTAGTCAGGGGCAAGAGGATTCACTATTAAATGGCGTGTGCAGCACTATGTGAATTCCCATCCCAGAACTAAAATAAAATAAAATGATGATGAAGAAGAAGTAAACAAGAACCTTTTGCCAAAACAGCAGCAACAAAAATGGAAGAGGATCCACCAGCCCTTGCAACTGAATCACCACAGAGCTGCCCATCGCAGCAAACACTCCTATTCCTCCTAACCCAAATAAGATGTGCACAGGAAGGGCAGGGTAACTGCCTGGTTTTGCCACAGCCCTTTCGTGTCTAGTTTAGATCTTAAACACCTCCTTCTTCCCCCCTCTAGCCCACTCTTAGTTGCTCTTCTTGTTTGACACACGCAGCCTTCCTTTTCGATCTTGTTTTACTGCTGGCTTTTAAATGCTTTGCCGTTGTCTTGGAGTCTTGGCTTACGCCAGAAAATGCTGTTTCAGGACCTCAGCAGATGGTCCTGTATTTCTGAATCCAACCGGGGACACACGGCTTGGCTGCTTAAGATTATTTCATTAGTAAGATCTATTAACCAAGTCCAACTGGGAGTCAGGCAGATTCTGTGAGTTGTACTCACAGTAGTAGAGGTCACCTTCTAATCTATAGTAAGGGGGGGAGCAGGCAAGGAAGTTAGAAAGTAAGTAAGTAAGTAAGAGAGCAGCATAGGAAGCTGCTTTTTACTGAGTCACACTGCTCCAGCTTGATTTCATCTATACTAGGCTTTCCCAAACTTGGGTCTCCAGCCGTTTTTCGACTACAATTCCCATCATCCTTGATTGCTGGTCCTGCTAGCTAGGAATGATGAGAGCTGTACTCCAACAACAGCTGGAGTTTGGGAAACTCTGATCTACCCCAGGATTTTGAAACTGGATTCAGCTGGTAGGCTTGAGTCTTACCTCCCCTGCACACCTGGTTTGACACCTATAAATCACCTGACATCAAGTGACCCATTTTCACCGATGTGGTTTGAAATAAACCTATGCAGGCATGGTGCTTTACAAGCCCTGGCAATCAGCTGGTTACTTTCTTCTCTTATGAGACTGATCTCCCTTCTTTCTACATCCCAGTTCTCATGAGCTGCACCTTTAGTAGTAGTCTATTAGTGGGATCCTTACTCTCCATGTACTGCTTTAGACCTGTTTCTGCAGCAGTAAAAACTCCAGAAGGATTCAGCTGTTGGCAAAGATGCAGAAGCAAGATAGATTTTATTAAATTCCCAACATCTGTGAAGCTCTTCAACCTGAGCAAATTAGAAAGCTTATTAGATTATGTTGGCAGTGGGGCTTTTATTTTTTATTGTTGCATGTGCTCTTAAAGGCTATCTATCTCGTAGTTCATTACCAAAGGCAGCTGAGGCAGCAAAAAGAACAAATGCAAGAAAGCGGAGGCTCTGTTGTAACCTGCACTGGAGGGAACAAGTGTATGAGCGAACACCACAAAGCAATTAATGCCAATCTCTCTCTCTTGCTGCTTCAAACTCATCCAACTTTACCCTGAGCAGCCAATTATTCATGAAATATATGCTGTATGCAGGGCTGGAAAAATCAACCCTGTTGGCATTGAGAAAGTGATTTAAAAGTGATTAGCACAGATGTGCATCATCTGGATGGAAACCACAATCTTCAAGTCTTTTTGGCCAGGGACAGTCCAGGCAAGGGATCCCTTCTAAACATCTACTGCTACTGGCACAGGCTCAGCCAACTCCAATACAGTGGTTTACCAAACAAGCTGTAGGGCAGCAATGTCAGTTTTTAACTTTTTTGGGGGGGGAACAGGGCTCCTAGACTATTTTGTGGGCATCCATCTGTATTGAGGGAAAATGAAGTATACCTCCGGGGCTGAAGTCATACTGCTGCACTAGCAGCACTGAAGTGACCTGCCTGGAGCACAAGGCTGGGCAGTATGCATGGAGGTCTTGGGCTGTCTAGACAACCACCTTGTTGATGTGGTCCAAAGGAAAGCAGAGCAATACATTTGGCACCAGCTTGGCTGCAGGAGTTGCCAGAAGAAGGCCTTCAAGGCACCATCCTACTGTCTTGAGGATTTGTGTAGGGTTTACTCCTTACCCCCTTTCTTCTCCTGAAGATATCCTGCAAGGCAATGGAGGTTTAGGATCAGAGTTCTCCTTCTCCTAGGTGGGCTACCTTCCTAGGTTGATGAGCTCCATCCACCCCTCATTTCCCTCTACAGCACATGCAGAAACTCAGCAACGTAGCTAGCCGCCCGGGGGTGGGGACAGGGTGAGAAGCCCATGGGGTGGGGTGAGCCAGGGCAGAGCCTGCATGGAGGCCACACCACCCAAAAAGGTGGTGTGGAGCTCGCGTCTGCCCGCCGCCTCCCCCTCAACTGGAGAGCTGCTAAGAGGAAGGTGGCAGGCGGACGCGAGCCCCCATCACCTTTTTGGGTGGCATGGTGCCTACAGGCACCCAAGCCACTGATTCACTCCCAGGAGAGATGTGTGGCTTGGGCACACTGCAGGCCCCCCGTGGTAAGTGCCGCCCCTGCAGTAAGTGGCCGCCCAGTGCACCCCGTCCCCCCAGCTATGCTAGTGAGAAACTGCCTTCTTCCCTGTTGGACACACTATTGCTCTCATCCCCTCAATATGCTGCAGCCTGTCTTTGTAGGCGGGGAAAGTCCCTAACTCACTTTGTAGGCAGGGAAAGTCCCTAGCTCACTGAAGGTTTGAGATCCATTGGCTACCCTCACCTGGTTTAGCCAGCCAGTCAAATCTTTTTCCCGGGGTGTGGCTGCTGTCACATGCTGACAGCTTCTAGGAGCCACAGGTGAGAGCTGAGTGCAGGATAAGGCCAAAGAAGGAGCTTGACATGTTCCCCCACTGGAGGTACTACCTCTAATACCCAATACACCCCTCCTAGACCAATAGGCTGTTTTTTTCTTGTCATGATTGAATTTGTGCTTGTCATTTTGTTCTAAATCAAGTGTGGGGAACCTTTGGCGATGCGCACATTGCTGAACTACAGTTTCCATCATCTATGGACATTGGCCATGCTTGCTGGGGCTGATGGGAGTTGTAGTTAAGCAGCATCTGGAGGACCAAAAGTTCCCCACTTCTGCTCTAAATACACAAGAGACATCTAGGGAGGGGGGAGGGGCTGCCATACTGCAGAAACATCTCAGTTGCTGTGCCTTTTTAAAAAAATGCTTTGACTCAGGTAATCTGAAGTGGAGAGTTAAATAATTCTCCAGAATAGGTCCTTCCAGCATCAACTAATGTCAATATGAAGTTGAAGTGGCCTTGACAATCTGCGTGAAAGGAAAGATCTTCATGCATCCTTTGGTTCTTGGGTGAACAGTAGCTCAGCATCACTTTGGTCTGCAGAAGTACTGTGCACACTGCCATCTCCCATCAACTGCATCCAAGGAGGAAGCAGCTCACGGTATGAAAAGGGTGTGTTCATTGTCTCCACTGAAGAGAATAAGGATACCCGTCTAACAATAGCTGGCTATTAATTATGATAGCTGCATGGAGCCTTCATGTTTCTGCATTATCTATTATCGAGAGCCAGTGTGGTGTAGTGGTTAGGAGCGGTAGTCTTGTAATCTGGGGAACCGGGTTCGCGTCTCCGCTCCTCCACCTGCAGTTGCTGGGTGACCTTGGGCTAGTCACACTTCTTTGAAGTCTCTCAGCCCCACTCACCTCACAGAGTGTTTGTTGTGGGGGAGGAAGGGAAAGGAGAATGTTAGCCGCTTTGAGACTCCTTAAAGGGAGTGAAAGGCGGGATATCAAATCCAAACTCTTCTTCTTCTTCTTCTTCTATTTACACAGTTGCACCTCAGCCAAAAAAAGGTCCCAGAGCAGCTTACAGATCAATAAGAAACAGGACAGTCCCTGCCCTCAGGCTTACAATCCGAAAGAAGACACAAGAGGGAAAAGGAGGTAGGGTAAGCAGAAGAGGAAACACCAAATTTGCGTAAGTTCCTATAGTTACTGCATGCCACTGAATACAACTCACTGGGGAGCAACGGCTAGGAAGGACCATTGCCTTCAGTTCCCTGTGCGTGGGATTTTCAGAGAAGGGTCTGTTTGCTTACTCATGAAAAGTTGGATCTTTGGTCCAATGGAGCAGGGCTCCTCTTATGCATGGAGAAGGGGTATGAGCAGGTGTAGCCAATGTGCTGCCCCCCAGATGTTGCCAGCCTCAGCCAGGATGACCAATGGTCAGAGGATTATGGGAACTGTAGCCCAATAATATCTGGAGCTTGTAGTCCAGCACTGTGTTGGCTATCCTGCCCTTAGGCTTAGAGAGGGGAGAACGAGGGAATTAGTCTTAGTCATGGAAGACCTTGGCTGAAGTCCCAACTTCATCAGAGGTTTGTAGTGTGGCCTTCAGCAAGCCATGCTGTCACAATTCCCCACCTGTACAATAGAAGTGGCAATTATGTACTTTGTAGGGTTCAACACAAAGACTGTAAAAGGGCAGGAACCTGTTTTTGTTTGTGCCCACATTGCACTGCAAAGTGCCATGTACTTGGATGGCAAAAGCAGCAGTAGTAATCTTTGCAAATTAAAATGCTGTGTATGGTAGTAGTAATAGTAAGTTACTCAAATATGTTGGTCCGCAGAAGATATAATTTTGTTGAAGGTGTTCTGGGGAAGAGGAAGCTGTAAAAGACTGGGAAAGTGAAGGCACTTTATATAGTCAGATGTCCTTACTCCTATGCTTGGGCTTGATTTCTGAAACATGAAGCAGGTACAAAGAGCTTGGAAAGGCAATTTTCTGTCCATGTCAATCAAATAACGTGGGAAAAGATTGCTGAGTGCCAGATTGCTGTGCAGAGATTTCTGTTTGCTTCAATGGAGTATTCAGTTGACAGGGACCGAAAGTCTGGGGTATTACACACAAAGCCAACATATATGCTTACTCCACTGTAGCAATTTCCACCATGCTTTGCAGCTGCAAATACTATCTATCACTTCATGGGTGTGCATGCTACTTAGACAAATATGATAAGATCCCTGCCCTGGGGATCTTCCAGTCTAGTAGAGACATGTAGCACAAGTGTAAACATTAAACAACAAACAGGGAGTGGGGACTGGTTAGGGGAGAACATGGAGAAATTATCTTTGGCTCATCAAAGAGCTGGAAGAAATCCATCAACGGAACCTTTGAGCTATTACGCATTTTAAGTAGCAAGATGAAATCATGAATAATGAGTTCCTGCGTAGACACTGCTGAAACAGGAGTAGTGGTGGTTTAAGGAGCAGCCTCCATCCTGGTGGATCTTCAAGTGCAATTCACATGCGCTCTGGATTTGCACCGCACCACAATCAAGCAATTGCTTGGATGGGGAAAAGTGCCCAGGAATCCAGCCTAAGTATCATGGCTAGTACTCTCTAGCACAAAGAGGATGGAGTAATACCTTTGAGTACAGCTGCCAATAACCCTGGTACTCACATTCATTTCTCTCTCTCTCTCTCTCTCTCTCTCTCTCTCTCTCTCTTTGTGTGTGTGTATGTATTTGGCTCTGAAATATTACAATTAAAAGGTGAGGCACCCCTGCCCTCTTTTTCATCTGTCCATCCTAACACAACCACATATGGACCCATGTATGTAGCTTTTCTAAAAGGAAAAGGAGATGCAGTGTTCATTAAGAATGAAGTTCATGAGGCTGACAGAGGCTTCCAATCTTGTCTGCACAATTTCACCACTCCAGTGAATTGTTTGGGACTTTGGGAAGAAGATGCAATTAGGAATTATACTTTTCTTCACATAGCAAAACACATCTCCTTCCTTCTACACAACCTTTGTACAATGGTCAAACCAGTGCATAGAACAAGCTAGTTCAGATTAACTAAACTCACTGATTTAAAACAAAAGTAATCCTCTGCATTACACCTGAAAGTAGGTGCTATAATTTTCTGGGGAACAGTGTGTGTGTTTGTGTGTGTGTATACAGGATATATCCTCACACTTAACTCTGTGTTTGATTTGTGGCCATTATAGTCACCATTTTACCTATCTGAAAAGCCATGCTACAATTTCAACTTATGATATGTTGGTATGTAAATACCTTTAAAACAAATAATAAAGTAAGCTTTCCAAGCAATGGCTCAAACTGAATCGGGGCTAAAGGCTAAATATATTCAGCAGCCTAAAACGAAAACCCTCTCCTTCTCTCTCAAAACTCTTGTTCTCTCTTCAAACTACCGTTTCTCTATTCCCCCACTTCGGTCTAAGTCACTTAAGAGTAAGTGAACAGGGTGAAGTAATATTGCGTGCAGTACAAACTGAAAAGAGTACAAGCATGTCAAGAACCTACATGAAACAGGGAAATCTTGATTAAACAACCATAGGAGTTTTGCGTCATGGTCTCTTTGTCACTCACCCTCTGCAAACACCGGCTCATGGCATTTTATCTTCTTGCTTCTCAGCCGCAGGTGAGACTGAGCTCACCAAGACTCTGCGGCCTGGTGGAAAAGATCGTCATTTCAGCTAAAAAAGGGAAGAAAGAAAGAATTTACAAGACATCTTGTAACATAAGGGAGAGTTCACAGAGAGACTAGCATCTGCACTATACAAATTAGTTAAAAATGAAAGCTGGGGTTTCAGATACACACACAGTTTAATTGAACATTTTTCATTTATGGTATTTTTGCATGAGGTGATGCGTTTTCTTTTGATGGGGTTTCCCAACCCCCTCACATTTAATGTAATTACTTTTAGGTTAGCCATCTTGCTTATCTATTATGTTGGGCGATTCCCTGCCAACCTGTCCGGGTTGTAACATTTTTCATTTAATGCAAATATAAAGCAAAGGTGGGAAACTTGTGTCCATCCATATATTCTTGGATTCCCATCAGCCCAGCCACAATAGCCAATGGTTAGAGACAGTGCTATTTTTCTAGATAAAGAGGTTCCGGAACTCACCATGAATGCCTCCCTTGTTCTCTTATAATGCCAGTGGTGCCCACCTGAGAGGTGCCAGACTGAGTTCCAGCAAGTTCGGGCTGAAAAAAAGCCCTGGCTAGAGATGATGGGAGTGGATGCCCACAGGTTCTCCATTTTGAATATAAAGGATATGAGATCACAGAAGACTAGAACAACCAACAGCAACAGGTGCTTGTTTGTAGGATATTTATCTGTAGATGATTAAAAATAATTTACAGGGTAATCCTTATTCAGAGTTAAATCCCACTGGACTTGGTGAAACTTTCTCCCAGGTAACTGGGAGATACATTGGGCACCTTAGATACATTGTCTTAGAAAATTTAAGTATGAGTAATTTCAAAACGATTATTTAGTGAGTGAATGTTTACCACTGGATTCTTTTCCAGCTGCATCTACAGAAGCTGTTTGGCTTTGCTAGGAGAACAGGGTCTCCTAAAGCACAATATCACGCACTGTGTTGTTCAACTGCCAGCTGAATGTACAGCAGCTCAAAGTTATTGGAGAGGCAACCTAAAAATGGGCTAATCCTCTCTTGACTAGCCAAACTGAATTTACATCTGGCCAATAGCCAATAATAATGTGCAGAAACCACACTCATTTCAATAATCGTCAAACTAAAACATTAACTAGCTCACTGTTGATCCAGCACAAAAGGAAGTGGATCCCTTTCAACTGAGTCCTTGTATTAGGGACAAACAAAGGGTTCTTAGTATAGCTTTGAACAAGCCTAATGAATGAGCCTTGATGTTTAAGATGCCCATGACTGTCAAACATTACACTTCAGAGTCTAGCATTTGCATGGATCCTAGGAAAATACATTACACTCATCAGTTTTGAAGCCAAATGAAATATGGCATTCATGTAATTACTAAATGAGTGGCTTTTTTGTTTCAAGAGTAAATATTAGCTCATCCATATTGGGGGCATGTCTTGAAGCTTCCTGTCCCTCTCCGCATCCCCTGGTGCTAGTCTGGATCAGCTAAAAAGTGAACAGAAAAATAACCTAAGACCAAAAATGATGCATCAATTAATCCTAATGATCCCTTTTGCCAGCGGAAGTAGTACTGTAAGATAATTGCCAGTTGATGGGTTTGTGTACAGCATGCATTTCAGGAGAGGTCAGAAACTTATGTCTGTTACATTACCTACACTGAATTCAAACCATAATTGCCTAAACCCAAATGTAGGTGGTGCCCACACCCAAATGTGCAAACCTGCCCCTAGCCTCCAGGTTTGAGCATGAATTACCTTAAATCACCCCTTTTATAATCCAAGCTAAGTGCTAATTAGAGGAGGCTTCCAACATCTTCATGCTAAAGTGTGGTACAATGAATCATGGACGTGTGGTTTCAACAAATATAGCTGGAAGAAAGGCAGGCTTCTTGTGCTAACATTAGTCAAGTCCAGGAATAAAGAAAGAACGTAGCAGAAAGGTGTTGCAATGGCTCAGGCCAGGCATGCTATCCATCAAACTGCTGGGAATAGTAGGGAAGGGAGCTCTGGAGTCCCCAAGAGCTCTTCCTTCTGGACAGAAGATATGGCTTATATTATAGGGAGCAGAAGAAATGGGAAAACAAACAAGATCCCCAAATGGCCAAATCTTGCAACATGAAAAATGCATTTTTGAAAATTGTAGTGAAAATAGGAATTTGCAAAGCACATAATTTTAAGTTTCTTAACCAGCTTTCATGGACTTAAACATACTTGAATTAAGTCATTGCAGGCCTGGTCTCATCCATTTTAAAACTCAAATAATCCTAGATAGTCATTGAGAGGTTTCCCTAGAATTAGTTGCTGACTTTATAGGCCCTCTTTTGTTAATCTATTCTTAGGGTAATTGTTCTGTATGTTTTCCAAGTCAGGATAGGGGCAGGAAAACAACTGACCTTCTTTTGAAGAAGAGTTAGGATTCTCCTATTGCAATATGACTATTCTGACACGAACCTCCATTTTTCAAAGATACTGTAAACCTCAGAGCAGTTTAGTTGTGCTTAAGTTCCATCAGTTTCAGTAAGTTAGTCATGGGAAACATTTACCAAGGATTTCAATCAATTTGGGTCTATTCCCAGGCATAAGAAGAGCCTGCCGTGCCTGTGGGAAACCTGCAAGCGGGACCTGAGCACAAGAGCACTCTTCTCTCCTGCAGTTTCCAGCAAGTGGTATTCAATCTCTGACCATGTAGGCAGAGCATAGTCATTATCACTAGTAGCCACTGACAGCCATATCTTGCATGAGCTTATCTAATCCTCTTTTAAACCATCCAAATTGGCGGCCATCATTGCTTCCTGTGGGAGGGAGTTCCATAGACTATGCACTATGTGCCTTCTTTTATGCATCCTGAATCTTCCAACATTCAGCCTCACTAGAGGTCCACCCATTCTAGTGTTATGACAGCAGGACAAAAACTTGGTTCTATCTACTTTCTCCATGCCATGCATAACTTCACAAACTCCTACGATGTCTTACTCACCTTTTATCAAAACTAAAAAGTCCCAAATGCCACAAGCTTTCCTTACAGAGCTGTTGCTTCATCCTTTGGTTGCCGAGCACATTCCGACGAGACCTCATGGTTTAATATAGTGTAATGAGGAAGTCGCAGAGCACTTAACTGGTATTTATCTTTTCCACACATAGCGTTGTGCTCCTCAAAACGATATCAAACTTGTTTTCCAAATACGATTGCCCTAAACAATATTGCTGGCTGATGATAGTTTTCATCCTGTGCACGGCCACAACAACCTGTTGCTAGGAGGACTCAAGCCCACTAAATATAGGACTTGGAAGATGCATAGAACAAAAATTCAGGCTATGTGCAACTGCCAAGTTCTGGCCAAGCAGGGAACTACAAACCCAAAGAGCCAGACGTGACAAGAAGCCGTTTGCAGAGGAATAATGCTAGAAGAGTCTCCTTGAATCCTACAAAAACTTCCTGGCCAGTCTTCCTCTCCATTCTGAGCAATAACAGGACTCCGTAGAGCATGAGATTCTTAATCTCAGGGTTATGGGTTCGAGCCCCACGTTGGGTGGAAGATCCTTGCAATTCAGGGGGTTGTACTAGATGGTTCTTGTGGTCCCTTCAAACTCTACAATTCAATGATTCTTCTTGGTCTTCTCCTCTGCCTTGATCTGCCCCACCCCGCTTCATTGATGCCTGCTGCCTGCAACCCACCTGGCCTTGCTCCCAGGACCTTGCCTCTTGATTTAGTGAAGGTTAAGCCTAACACCACTAGGGGGACCCCGATGGGGGAGGAAAACTCCTATCATGATCCATTATTTGGATGCCTTTCAACAGACATGAGACCAGGGAGATTTATGCACGGTATCCCAGCTCTGCATCATTCTGCACTGCAAACTAGAGCTTGTGTACATCATATCTTCCACTTCTTTTTGTTACAGTTAATAGTAGGAGCACAAAGATCCTGCAGTGTAAACCCGCTCATACCATTGTCCCCAATCCTGCCATAAATGGGGCACCCATTATATATATATACATATATATTATTCTTTCACCTTGTGCTATTTGTTCTTTATTTAGTGATGGAAGTGAGATTGTTCCACCTCTGCAACACTGAGATTGAACAGTCACACTTTCTGGAAGGCTTCTTCTTCCTGCTCAGCTAGAAAAAGGAAGAGAAGAGTGTGAAGGCAAGACTAGCAAGTTTTTCAGACACGGCAATGCTGAAACAGTGGAGTCAGGAGCCTGCAGCTGGGGTAACAGCTGCTGCCAGTCTCAGAAGCCTTAAGGGCAGCGTCTAGGGACAGGGTTTGGTGGCCCTTGGAGGAATAAACATTGCCTGCAAATCAGATGAACAAAGTGGGAGGATTTCTCTCCTAGTGGCACTGAGCTAATCCCAATTCGCAAACACAGGCGCTCCAGCCTTGCAGGTCCTCCCAGCAGGGATATCAAGTTACAAGCATGACATCACTCGCAGCTTCATTGGCTGGGTAAAGCACGGACAGATTAGGAAGTCAGTCAGTTGCATTATATAAATTAATACAGCCGTGGCTAGGAAATCACTTCTCCACGATTGCCAAATCCAAATGTTAACAAGCAAATAATCCCCTCGCCCATGTTCACATATTTAACACACACGCAAGCTCACATACATATTATGGAATTATGTGGATTCGCCTGTGTGTTTTCAAAATCAAACCTTTTCTGAGTTGTTGCATCCAGCATTTAGCATAAAGGTGGAAACTCTATCCATTCCCCCACCCCAGATAATAATGCTGGAATTGTCAGGTAAGTGAAAAGCTGCCCTTCTTGTATACATCTAAATCAGTCACTGGACATCATACAGCTATGATCACATTCAAGGCCTGCCCATCTCAAAGTCATGCCATTCCATACCACTGTTTCCCAGACTTGGGCCTCCAGCTGTTTTTTGGACTACTACAACTCCCATCATCCCTAGCTAGCAGGACCAGTGGTCAGGGATGATGGGAACTGTTGTCCAAAAACAGCTGGAGAAACACAGTGCCATACGGTGAATCGCAAGTGCTGGACTGCCATGACCTTCTGGCCAGGACTCTGCATTTTACAGCGGATGTGAGTGAAGTGTTTCATTCATTGACATTCCTGTCTATTGCACTCCAGCTTTCCCACTATAAAAAGCCCACTATGGTAGGGTGGGGAACCTATGGCCCTCCAGATATTGCTGGAATACAACTCCCATCATCCCTGAACTCTGGGGCCACTGGCTGGAGCTGTTGCTGTTGTGGGTTGAAGTCCCAAGCATCTGGAGGGCTGCAGGTCCCCTGACCCAGTGCTGGAGCCTCAGGTGTCTCTTTGAGCATCTTGAGGCTTGACTGCGAGGGAAAGTGCCCCAACTTGACTTTTGTCCCTATGATTAATGCATTCCTGGTGCCTTACATGCAGCATTTCCTTTTGGAATAGCGCTTTGCCTGGCTGCTCACCCAGCTCTACATGTGATCCCGCACATGTTCCATCACCAAGTGATAATTATTGCATCTTTCTGGTAGCCCAGGAAGCAATGCAAGTCTTCTCAAGCTGCAGTGAGTCACTCTGAATCTGCCTGGTGTGGCTCTGGCGAAGCAAACCACCCTATTACTCACCCCACTGTTGAGTAAACAAATGGATTGAAGATCAGGTTGGCAGTGAAACGGGCTGGGGCACAATGGTGTTTACCAGAGCATCCAAAGCACCCACAAACAGCAATTAGCAAAGTGCCCCACTCCTGCCTCCTCACCAACCTACTCCTAACCTCCCAGCTTTGGTGAGCCCATCACTTGGGATGGAGGAAACACTGGCAAATGACCACAGTTGGAAATTGCACCATGGCACCTCGTCTAAGGCACGATTGCAGCAGAAGTCCTAATTAGTGCCACGTCAGCTGCTCCAAAGAGGTGTTGAAGATAAATTGTGAAGCTGCCTGCACCTACAAAACAAGGGCACCCTTGTAGAAGTAACAAATAGAGATTGACTTCAGGCACATTCTCTACATAGAAGCCAATGGCATCAGAAAAGCCCCACTGGATAAAGCCAAAGATTCATCTTCTAGGCTGGCATCCTGCTTCCTGCAATTTCCAACAAGGTGCTTTCAGGAAACTCACAAACAGAGCATGGAGGCAACTGGCCTCTCTCACCGTTGTGCCCCCACCCAACCCAAGTAATTGACATTCAGTGACATCTGAACACAGTGTGGCCATCATGGCCAAGCAGCCATTGACACATTTATCCTCCATGAATTTTTTGTCTATCCCCTTTTCAAGCTGTGTACCGCACCCTGTGGCAGTGAATTCTATCAATTGATTATGCGATAAAGATAAAAAGGGACTTATCCATTACTATCACTACAAGGAACTCTCAGCCTTGCAGCAATGTGTGTGTGCTGAGGTCCTTCGATTCATTTCATTCACAAAAAGGCAAACTCCCAAGATTCCAGGCAGGAGGGAGCAGGACAATTAAACCACTTCATGCTTATAATATAGACATCAGAGAGCAAGATTGATTCAAAGTGGGGAGAACAGTGCTGAGAAATTACAGTTCATAACTGATGGCCTTCCAAGTCCTTTCACTCGAGATTGATCGGGATAGCTCAAGGCTACGTGCGTTAACCACATTCTTAATGAGGGGAAGGGAAAATCAAAGCTTGCTCATTTAAAAAACAAAGCCATGCATTAATGCTTTGGTCAATACCTACTAATTATAGAACTCCCGGCTGTGACTTCTGAAGAGAGAAAAATAATTCCCCATAATGTCAAAAAGACAAAGTCAGAAGGATAGTGAGAGTGTGTACAGAGCATGTTTGCTCTCTGCAGAGAAAGGGGGGGGGAGAGACAAATAGGGGACTTAGCTATCTAGAATGATAAACAGCCACATCTGAGGATTCCAATCGGACAGCTGTTATGTTCCACTTATTCCAGATTCTGCTGTATTGGTTGGAATCAGGTCACATGTTTTTTTAATGGTACTGTTTGCAAAAGATACGACACCACATACTATGGATAGCTGCTTGCAGGGATATTTGGATTGCTTGAGAAACTCCTAGAGCAGGTGAGATGTAAGATGCATGCATTGTGCCTAAGTGGACAGATTGACACCAGCCTCATGTGCTAATTAGCCTTTGAGCACCTGAAGATGGGAGGAAATAACCTTGCTGCAGGCAATATTATGCAGGAGTAGGGAAATCCATACTCTTCCTTAAAGGTAAAGGGACCTCTGACAGTTAAGTCCAGTCGTGAACGACTCTGGGGTTGCAGCATTCATCTCGCTTTAAAGCCGAGGGAGCCGACGTTTGTCTGCAGACAGTTGATCCGGGTCATGTGTCCAGCACAACGGAACACCGACACCAGAGCCATTTACCTTCCCATCGGTAAAGGTAAAGGTAAAGGTACCCCTGCCCGTACGGGCCAGTCTTGCCAGACTCTAGGGTTGTGCGCTCATCTCACTCTATAGGCTGGGAGCCAGCGCTGTCCACAGACACTTCCGGGTCACGTGGCTACCGTGACAAGCTGCTTCTGGCGAGCCAGCGCAGCACACGGAACGCCGTTTACCTTCCCGCTGGTAAGCGGTCCCTATTTATCTACTTGCACCCGGAGGTGCTTTCGAACTGCTAGGTTGGCAGGCGCTGGGACCGAGCAACGGGAGCGCACCCCGTCGCGGGGATTCGAACTGCCGACCATGCGATCGGCAAGTCCTAGGCACTGAGGTTTAACCCACAGCGCCACCCGGGTGGTACCTATTAACCCCATTGGAGTGGTACCTATTAATCTACTTGCACTTTTTTGGGGGGTGGCGTGCTTTCGAACTGCTAGGTTGGCAGGAGCTGGGACTGAGCAACAATAATTAACCCCATCACACACAGGGATTCGAACCACCAACCCAAGGCTCAGTGGTTTGGACCACAGCACCACCCACTTATATTTATATTACACACACACACACACACACACACACACACACACACACACACTTTTACCCATGGTTCTAATGCAGCAAGCCCATTAGGCCATGCAAGCAGCAAAAGTGACCTTTAAAGTGAATCTTTGAACACTGAATATATGTACTCTCACACTGTTGATGCAACATATGTCCATCTTGGGTCACCACACCTACTCTGTAAGAGTAGAGCAAGGGAGGTGAAGGAATGTGGGAGACAATAAGCTGGCTAGTCCAGATCATCCTACAAATTTCATGGCCAATCATATCAGGAAGCAAAAGCTACTTGCATTCAGGAGCTGTTGCAAAGATCTGTTCAAGAATGAAGGAAGGTGTGATGTACACCAACTTGAATGACTTTAAAAGAGGATTCTACAAATTAATGGAAAATAAGGCAATCAATGAATGACTTTGCTCTATTTCCATAGGGAGTCAGTGTGGTAGTGGTTAGAGCAGTGTTTCCCAAACTTGGGTCTCCAGCTGTTTTTTGACTACAACTCTCACCACCCCTAGTTAGCAGGAGCAGTGGTCAGGGACGATGGGAACTGTAGTCCAAAAACAGCTGGAGACCCAAGTTTGGGAAACACTGGGTTTAGAGTGTTGGACTAGGATCTGGGAGGCCAGGGTTCAAATCCATGACGCTCACTGGGTGACCTTGGCTCCATCACTGTCTCACAGCCTTGTCTACTGCAGGGTTCAATGAGGGAGCAGAGAATCAGGTGCATCACCTTCAGCTCCTTAGAGAAAAAGGTGGAATACAAATGCAATCAATCAATCAATCAATCAATCAATCAATCAATCGGCAGAAGCAATATGCCTCTGAATGTTGGTTGCTGGGAATCATAAGTGGAGAGAGTGCTGTTGCATCCCAGTCCTGACGATGGGCTTCCCATAGGCATCTGGCTGGTCACTGGAGAAGAGGATGCTGGACTAGCTAAGCCTTTGGCCTGATCCTGCAGGATCTTCTCATGGTCTTGTGTGTGAATAACCTTAAGGATGGATGAGAAATCCCTGATTTGCTAAGATGTTCAGCTAAGAAGAGCCAGGTTACATGGGATGAGGGAGATCCATCATCAGACCTTTCTCTTTTTTTATAATTAAAAGCAATCATGAAAGGAGTGGCCGACATCCAACTGGACGGGAACTGCAGCCTGGGGGAGACCTCCTTTCTCTTTTACCACTATAACTCCTTCCCTAATAGCAGCTGCAGAGGGTGGAAAAGACAGGCAGCCACTTTTTTCTTTATGTTATTACTTAAATGATTTTATTTAAAAGATTTTTAGCTCACAGAACCCATGGTGTTGCATAATGGTCACCCCAGGCGTTCAGCACTCTGGCACAAAAATCCCTCGTCAATTTATGTTCTCCTCTCCTGGCACACTTTAAGATTATATTATCTAATAACATTTTGTAACCACTCCTCCTCATATGGTCAAATGGAGGTTTCCTATTTTCTTGCTTCTTTTACCACTTTTTTTTCCCTGGCAGCCGTTAACTTGTTTTCCCAGCAGTGTCTTTTATAATACCTCCCTGCAATACATGTCAGGGATGAGGCACCTCAGGCTCAAGAGCCAATCAAATGCAGCCCTCCAGGTCTCTCCCCCTGCTTTGCACCTTCCCTCACAGTTTTTGCTAGGTTCAGAGGTGCCAACTGAGCAGAAGATTGGGGGGGGGGGAGTTATGACATATGCATGATGTGTGTGTGATGCAGGGATGCTGGGAGGAGCCAGGTGTGGATCCAGACAAAGCAGGATGGTTCAGTAGCTGGTGGTTCCTCATCTCTGGTGCTCAGATAAGGAAGCTTCTCAACCATGAGGGGATTGGTTAAAAAAAGGGGAGGAATTGAAAAGGCAAATTGAGAGGGTAAAATCTTTCCAGAATGCTTGGGAATTATTCAAAACTTCAATAATAGCAGCTCATCTAGAATTTATGCCACAGATTAGGAAACATACCCCCAGGGCCAAGAGGATGCCAGCAAGGTTAAGGAGCAAAGAAGTTATGAGGGGAAAGAACGCTTTCTTTAGAAAATGGGAGCCTTGTCCAAATGTGGGGAACAAAAAAGGACACTAACTCAGACAAAATATATGCAACCAGATAATAAGAGATGACACACACACATATATGCCCCTCATCACTTAAAATATTAGGTCCCACAATTATATAATATTAAAGTAGGAAAACAAGAAGGCAATTAGATCTTTGAACAACAAAGAAGTCAAAGGTGTGCAAGTGAAGTAAAAGGAGATTGCAGAGAAGCTGAATGAAGTCTTTGTTTCTGTGTTCACAGGAGGAAATATAGGGCAGATCTTTGTGGCTTTACTAAGCTTTTCAGGAAGGCGGCCTGAAGAACTGAGGCAAAAAGTGGGGACAAAACACTAAGTTCTAGCTCTTAATGGCAAATTTAAAAATGAACAGTCACTGGATCTAAATGGCATTTTAAGATGTAATGCTCTGAACTCCCTCCACAGTAGATCCAAGTGTGAATACGCGTAGATCAGGCATCCCCAACCTGCAGCCCTCCAGATGTTTTAGCCTACAACTCCCATGATCCCTAGCTAACAGGACCAGTGGTCAGGGATGATGGGAATTGTAGTCCAAAACATCTGGAGGGCTGAAGGTTGGGGATGCCTGGTGTAGATAAATCCTATTTCTTAAAGTCACTAGTCTCTGCTGTGCCTTGCTTGCCCAACTGGGTGAGTGTCTGGAATCTTGTGCATCCGCTCAGATATCAATATGTTTTGTGGGATGTTTTTTGTATATCAATATGTTTTGTGGGATGTATTGATAGCTGGTACAGTACAACTTTTTTGCATCAAAGATACAGTGATGGGAAAAGTTGTAGCAGTGGAATCTCTGGCCAGGCAGGAAATATTTTCATGCCTATAACTGCCCTTGAAATATCTTATTAGTAACCTTTATCCATTTTCTGCACAATAAGTCCAGTTTCTCTATTTGGGGTCATTAACCATTGTTCAGCACGATGGCAGAAAAGCAATGGAGTGGCAGCTTTAAGCTTTAGACACTGTTCCATAAGGTAGTCTGGTATTTCCCCCAGCTTCTCTTCCCTCATAAGTTTAGAAGGCTAAGGTTGGTATCATATATTAGAAACTGGAGGATGGTGTGTTCCAGGTTAACAACTCAAGTGTACCAGCTTTGATACCATCAGGTGGCTTGGCTTTGGGGCAGAAAAATGAGAATGAGGATATGAAAAGGCAGCCACACTGGCGTAACCACATTTTGAAATGAATGAAGTAATAAGCATTACTATCTAGAGATGTGGTCTGGATGACAGTTATGTTCAGAATTTAAAATTACCGAACTGCACTATTGTGATGTTTTGTTTTTTGGTCGGGGGGGAAGAAAGAAGCCATCGGAGCAAAAAAACCCTTTGCAACCTGAACAAAGAAAATATAAGTTACAGCAGGGCTTGTTAGAGAAGGATAGAAAAAAGAGACAATAAAGGGGATGGGAGTGGGAGGAAATTGTCCTGGAAATAGTTAAAGGGAGGGTTGGAATTAGAGAAAAACCAAAATATCAGACGGGTAAGGGAAACACAAAGTGCACGTGCAAACATTTTAAAAATACTGCAACTTTTAAGACTTTTTAATTTTTTTAAAAAAACAAAACCACAATTTTATATAGAATCATTAACAACCTTAGCACTGGGAAAATTCTGTAATCAAACACACAAAAATTAAACCTAAACCTGGACACCCAACAAAAACATTCCTCTTCTCTCAGGCCTTGGTTACGTAATTAAACAATCCATGGCCTTTTAAACTGGGGGAGGGTCTATTGTTTTTGTTTGTTATTATGGTATGTATTTTTATGTTTCTGTACTGTAATGCACCCTGTGATCTTCAGATGAAGGGGGGTATAGAAAATAATTATAATAAACAAGCCCTGCGGTAGGTGAAGCATTTTCGCACCATTTTTTTTAAAGGGGAGAACCTTAAATGGGGTCTGCAAAAAAGTTATTTACAAGTGCTGTACATATGAGTAAGCAAAGCTACAATAAATTCTGTTTAAAAGGCCTTGATAGTGCGTGCACCGGCATGAATTTTCATCACTCATTTGTAATGTTGTTTCAGCTCCTGATAAGACATTTGAAGCACTTCTTAGAGCCTCAAGTCAGCGGCAGGAACAGAGGGAAGAGGTGAGGCCATCGTTACCTTGAAGCAGAAAACTTAAAACGTACAGCACTTCTGAAAGACCATCTAGACCCTTCTCAAAGGCCTGACACAGGAATAAATTCCTCAACATCCCTATGCAAATTTTCGCACTGCTCACGGGCTCTAATGCTTTAGGAAGTTGCTCCTAATATTGAACCTGAATCTGTTCTGTGACATCTTAATTCCATTTGCATACAGCCAGCTGGCTAAACAAGTTGTACCAGGTAAAGCATTAGATTTAATCTTTGTTATTGGGGGGGGGGGGGGGGCCTTAAGGTGGATTTTGGTTCTTGGGCTTCAGATGAGAGTATGCAATGAACTAAAACCATGCTGCATTAGCTATGTCATGAACCGATCACCTAGCCATGTTGGATCTCAGTGCAGTAACCTTGTAGGGAGAATAATAAAGTTATTACAATCTCAAATTTGTGTGTGGGAGAAATAGAAATCTCTGTGACACACGTGGGGGGCATAAATAAAATAATTGGCTGAGTGCCTGGATTCAAAACACAGGGCTAAATGCACCTTTCAGCAGGAGAGAGCCCTAGTAGCAGAGTTTAAATTCATGAAGTCAAGCAGCAAGGTGAAGCATTAGGAATGTATGCTGTTAAACCTTTTGCATATCCCATTTAGTCTGCCCCTCTTGCAAAGAGCAGACCACACACTGCTACTTACAAAACATTCCAAAGGTCAGATTCATGCGTTTATACAAGCAGCAGCAAGGAGAACACAGACAGGGTAGAACATACAGAAAGATAGATTCAAACACATGCTCTTAGCTTGGAGGTTGCTTAGGCAAGTCCTCCTTGATCAGTTACTGGCACAGGGAAAAGATGAATGGAGAACAAGAAGAAAAAGCTTCACTTTCTCCCTTGTTGGAGAAAGTGGGGAGTTGAACTGAGTCTAGGAACACAACTCTGTAATTTTAACCCCTTCATGCACTAACTAGCACTTATGCATAATTATGTCTGAATGCAATTCCTTCCCCCCCCCCAAAAAAAAACCCAGCATAGGAGAAGGAAGCATTCCCTCCCATCACAAAATGGCCTTTTTAAATTTATACTTTTTATTGAATAATATTTTATAATTTTCGCTACACACAGATTAGTCTATATGTAAAATGAGTAAAATCCAGATGCTTCAGCCCAAATCAATTTTGGACAGGTTCCTTTTGGACAGAGACAATTTGGCTGCCATACTGCATGCTCTGGTAACTTCTAAACTGCAATGCACGCTACATGGCGCTGTTCTTGAAGAGGACCCAGAAGCTTCAACTAGCCCATAATACAGTAGCCAAATTAATGACTGGGTTTCCATTTATAACTCATATTACCCGCTTTCTAAACAGCTGCACTGGCTTCTAGGCCAAATTCAAAATGCTCACATTAGTGTTTACAACCCTAAAGGACCCCAGTATCTGATGGACTTCCTCCTTCCCCACAGAGTCTCTTAGGTCTTACGATTAGCAGAGGGGCCCTCTTGGGTGTTCCACTGCCCTCAGAGGTTCATGAGTGGTGGTGATCCAGGAAAGGAATTTGTGGCAGAAATTCCCTCCCCACAGAGGTGTGTCTGGCACCTTTACTATGCAGTCAGTTTCCATTATATGCTGAAGACATACCTCTTTGGTCTTTGACACTAGCAATACGTATTTTAGGACCCATCCTATTCTCTTGACTGCAATTTGTTTTAAACTTATTTTAATATGGTATTTTTAATACTGCAATCCACTCTAATGCTGTGATATAAACCTTTCTGCCACTAGGAAAATATAGCTATTTGTATCTGTCACGTATCTGCTAACATCAGTGCTCTTTCCCGCTCCTTACCCAAGCAGACACCCATATTTTCCCTGCAACATAGGAGTAGCTTCAATAGTTCTTACTACGAAGAGGAAATCTCTATGCTCATTTCCCCATTTCCTCAGCATGGGGTGAATACAAGAGCCATATTCTGCAACTGGATTTAAGAACAAACTAATGTGCGTTTGTGTTAGCAAACATTTTATTTTAATAGAATACTACACACTCACCTTGAAAGCTTATTTCTGCTGCTTTCTGTGCTAAAACTCCACAGCCATGGGGAGTAGAGAACCAAACCCATTTTGGCCAAAGTTACAGCTATTCTACCAGCAGTTTTTGTTTTGTTTTTTTGACATGGTCAACTCTTAGCTGCAATTATAGTAATCTGCTTCAGGTGGTCTACAGTTTTGCTTGTGTTTCCAATCTGCTGCAGCTGGACAGCAAGGTATTTGAATTAAAAAGATCCTCTTGACTTAGCTTATGGGTTAGAATATTTAACACATAACTATAGGAAAGGAAGGGAAATATGTGAAGCTTGTGAAAAAACACCGAGGGCGAATATGCAATGCTGCTCCTGCTCCTAACAAAGCACCAACATTAAGATGGAATTTTCCCACACTCTTTACTATGGAGTCTCAGCTGACAACTTAGCAATTCCTACCCTCTTCTGAACACCCCACCCCCCTGTTCAAACTGATTCTGCATCTGCAAGAACCCTCCCAACATGAATTCACTATGCTAATAGTCATCTTTGCATTGAAATCCACAATCCAAATCACATGGAAGGAGTAACAAAGAGAAGGAAGTTATCCTGTTGTGGGGGGAGGATTTTTGCAGCTTGCAGTTCCTTTGCTAGTTTCTCAGGGTCAATGGATGTCCTGTTTGAAATTTTCTTTTTGACACTGTCAGCAACTGCAACAGGGAATGGGGTAGCAGTTTGATAATGAAATGTTAAAGTGCTGCAGCTGTTTGGGGGATGTATTTTTAAAGCATGCCTTAATCTCACAGAAGATTGGCCATGGTTAGGGTAGGGCCAACTTCTGTTTAAAACACACATGCTCATCTGTACACAACTGGCATTTTCTATTAAAACTGTGGCATGCCTTTTTCAGCAACAGCCCTGCTAGAGTCATAGTCAGGCCCACAGTGTCTGAAAAAAAGGGCACTGTAATGCCCCAAGTGGGAATTGTTCTGAGGCAATTCATCCAGTTGTAGAATATAAGCCAATAGATTTCACAACAGGTAGAAAAGCAGCATTTAGAATCACATAGGAATACAAAATCCAGAATTGAATAGGTCCACATGACAGGGATTTTTGAAGATATTCAGGCCATATAGCAGCTCAAACACATATACATCTCCTGAGAAAAGGAACTGGCAATGAGTATCCGCTTTATATATACCCTCAATATTGGTTATCCCCAGATATGAGAGAAAGGATACGAGACCAAATAAAAATAGCACTAGGTGTGATAGACATGGTTAATATTCTCTTGGGTGGCTGGGAAAGATTTTAACTTTGGCTGCATGTCCAGGGTTCGTGATCTTTCATTGTTGTCCTTTCTGTATCGCGGCCGGATGCTGTGGTCCCTCCACATGTAGACCTTTCACCTCAAGTCCTTTGTTACAGGTTTGTTTTCTTTCTGTTTAATATAGAATAACTTTGGGCTTCTTGGCATACAGGCACTAGCGACGGGGAGGAGGCTTTCCACCCAAAGTTATTTTAAATCCACCCACCCCTTTTTAAAATGGCAATTGGCAGTTAACATATCATGCTTTTGCAGCAATGTCTTTTAATCAAAATAAATAGAGCCATGCCTTTAAAAAGTTATCCACTCAGGTGTGTTCAAATTCTCCAGTTTGCAAGGCCCAGCTGCTTCTAATATCCTTGCTAAGTCTCTACCTCACATGCACACCATACATTCAAAGCACATGGCTTCCACCCAAAGAATTCTGTAGAACTGCAGTTCCCAGCACCCTTTACAAACTGCAGCTCACATGATTCTTTGGAGGAAGCCATGTGCTTTATGCTGTGGAAATATCCAGCCAAAGGCTACATTTTTTAAAAAAAGAAGAAGAGTTTTTGTGGCTCCATTGACTGTTTGAATAACCTCATTCAAACATTCTTCCCCCATTCGGGAAGGTGGAAAGAAGAGACACATTCCCTGATCCTCGGGGTCTGAGTGCTGCCCCCAACAAACGGAGGGCTCTGGGGTGTACCTGGGTGTTAGCTAGGTTGGCACCCATCAAGGGCTCGGGCCCAGGGTGTGTGTGCAAAAATCACACCTCTCCACTCTGACCTTGAATTTTACTAGGCTGCTACAACACACACAGATCCATTTTTGCTACCCTCCACTGCCAATCCTTAACAGCAGAACAAGGACACATATTAAAGAATATATCTTATTAGAAGTGTGTGCACTGAAAGGGTCAAAGGATCTGCATTCACATTCAAAAAGGCCTCATTTGACCACAGTTGCTATCTGATCTTAGATCTTTGTATTCTAAAGCAGCATTCCCCAATCTGGTGCCCCCCAGAGAAGTCTTGGACTACAACTCCCATAAGCCTTTGCCAGAACTCATGATATCTATATGCTACTTCTAGGACCAGAGACTTCAGGACTCTGAGTACCTGTTGCTGGGAGGACTAATGCCCTCATGTTGAGTTTGTGGACCTCCTATATGCAGCTGGTTGGCTGAGGCATGGACTAGGATCTAATGCAGCAGGATTCCTTCTGTGTTCCTCGGATGGGGGTGATAGGCATTCAAGATCCATTTCCAGCACGTCTCATTTAGTTTCAGAAAGGCTTAACCATTGAAAAGAAACATGTTCTCAACCCAGCACTTTAGACCTTATTCAAAATGCATTCATTTCCTTCCAGGGACACAAAATTAAGCATGATCTGCTCCAATGTGAGCCTCAAACATTAATCAAAATTACAATGGAATAATGGAAACATATAGCACAAACCCCCATAAACGGGAACTTTATTAAACTAGCAAGATAAACTCAGAAATGTATAAATGGTCCATTAAATACATCCAGTTCATTTTTACAGATACTTCTTATATAGAAATTTACTTACAGTTTCCGAACATGTAACATTTAAATTATTTTCTCTTTTCAAGCTTACTACCATCAAAAGGTAATAAAAAAAATCCAACACCTGCTTTTGCAGATGAGCACACAAAAAGATACAGGTAGCGCCAAATGGACAGATTACTGCATTCAAACCATGGAGGGAGGAGTACCCAAGAAGCTTATAAAACCAACAACAAGGATTCCTTCCAAGCACCTTTACTATAAAGAGGGAGCCCAAGTCAACTATCACACTGAGATGGTGTCTTGTTTGAGAGGGCCCAATAGCACACTTGGTGACATTCTGGCATACTTTCTGAGGAGTTCCTGAAAACTATTTCTATAATGGAACAAAGAAATAAAAATGTAAGGCCATGAACTGAAATGGTAGAATTGGTGGGTTGAGTCAAGTTCAGCATGGTGCCTCTCTGCTGATGAAAGAGTCTGAGCCAATGGAGGCTCCATGAGCTGAAATGGAGGGAGTTTATTTTAGCAAATCTCTCCTTTCTCCTGCAGACATCTACCACATCGCTCCTGAAGTTCCCCCACTCCCTTGAGCAGATGGGAGTTGGACAGGGGACTGCAGAAGGAAGGGAGAATTGTCTTCCTTCTGCTAGTGGAAGCATCTACTAGATCAAAGGTTTTCCCATCAATGGAGGGACTCAACCCTCAAGATTCAATTGTCACACCAGTGCAAGTGTCTTGTTGTGACTGATTACACTTAGTATTAGGTGAAGGAAGGAAGAAAAAGTGGGGAGTGTTAATGGGGAGGGATGACCAGCTCAAAGTCATCTGTCCAACTATTTTCATTGCATGGGTATTTTTAATAAAAAGGGTTTTCATAGATGACTTGGATAGCAACTATTTAAGTACATAGGCTGAGCAGCAACAGCCAGTTTCCCCACCTACTTATATGTATCTGGAAAGGGACCAAAGGGAAGGCAGAACTTGTAGTGACAAGTTTTTCCTCATTCTCTGTATCTTAGTCTGACCTGATGTCATTTTTTTTTGCAGTGAACCAGAGTCTTTTTTATATATAAAAACAAAGCTTATCAAAAAGTGAAGTTTAAAAAGTAGTGTTAAAATCTGCATCAGGAGCAAAATAAGCTTAATTTACCAAAAATTGGGGGGGGGGGAGCTTTTTGTCATGCAAAGAAGGAACTTGCATGTTTTGGGCCAGCTGGTCATTTTGATTAAAAGAAAATAGGCAGCAGGGAAATCAAAGGCTCTTCCCAATAAGAGCCATAGCAGCATTTTAAAGTCACCTGACAGTAGTTAAAAATGAATGGGAATGAGAATTGGCAGGAAAAGTGCTCTGCTAGAGGTTGTAGCCCTCGTAGTATCTGTGATGTGTAATATAAATATGGCACTTTTGTATATGCCAAAAGCTGGCAAGTTTGCATGTTAACTGACACAAGGCAAGTCACCTGTAGCCATTTCCCCCCAGCTACTACTTGTGGTTTCTGAAAGTCACAACCTTCAGGCTAATCCTACTAATTCCAGCACCAGTCATTCCATTGACTATTCTATTTGTACATGCAAGGCAGTTTTGCCACACTCTTGGAGAATAAACCTTCTGCCCAGCAGAGTTTCCCCTCCTTCCTACAGACACACATACAATTTAAGACATGCTGCAAATCCCTCAGATGATATTACAACCAACGCCCCTCCCCCCCGCAACACAGCAATATCCTGTTTGATCCTATTATAGGCCAGAGGTTCTTTGTGTCCAATTGCCAGCAATGGACCCAGCAACAGACACTTTTTTTCTTGGACCCAATGAATTAAAGTGATCCACATCTGCTTTCCATACTTTCCCAAAAAAAGAATTCAGGACGGCATTTTCAGAAAAGCAGTGTTCATACAACTGGCCATAATCCCTAGCTCTGTTTTCCTTTCCTTTTCATTAAACAGATGCATTCCTTTAGCGTGTAAAATTCATATAGAGGTACTATCTCCCAAAAGCAAAGGAACTTTGTTACAGCAATTCCATCACAGTAATGGTCAATACATTCAGTTCAGACATACAGCAGGATCCACACAATGTACCTTTAGTTTGCATTTGGTATTCTTAATACGTTAACATTTCGGGGTATTTCACACAGCAGGAAAATGCAGTGTTTAAAAGAGCTGGTTTTCACATTCTGTATTGCCAAACACTACACACACCCTTTATTTTCAAAAGTGATTCAGCAGTTTCCCTATTGTAGTCTGATTTCCATCTTTACATTTGAGGGATGTTGACTTTTCCATTATCATTTGTTCCTTTAGCACGGGCTCCGCTTTAACACTTAGAAGGTCACCATTGTCAGTGTTCCTTTTGATAAACCTAGCACTGTTGGCTCGCTTGAGCGTGCCTCCACCACTTTCCCTTGGATAAGAATCGTCAGAGGCTGTTGTCATCTTCATCCTAGGAAGCCTCTGAGACAGAGACCTTGTGAGGGCTGGAGCTTTGGAAGGGACTGGCAAATCCACCTTGGCACATTTTGAGGAAGAGGCCACTGTATTCCTTGCAAAGCTCGGAACTGGAGCTGGTGTCTTGGGGACAGGGGCCATTGTGCTTTTGCTGGCTTCTGTAGGGGATGGGGGTTTGGTCAAAGAGCGGCACATCTTGGTTTCGTCATTCTTCGACTTGGGGACATACCTGACTGGTTTGGAGCTTGGCTTTTTGAAGGAGCCCTTGTGCTGGAGCGGCTCTCTCTCAAAATGGCCGCTACTTGAAGCTGCCGTCCCCCTCTGGAATTTCTGTTCCTCTACAGATGTGCTTTGCCTGTACTGAGGTTTTGGCACTGCCTCTGCAGAGTTGCCCCGGATGGAGTTGCGACGCGTGAGTCGTGCTTCAGGTGCACCGGTGTCTCGGGGTGCTGGCTTAGGATCTGGCTTTTTGGTACAGCTTGGGGGTGCTGCTTTAGTCGATCTGGAAATGGGCACTACTTTTCTCATGCTCGCATTCTCTGAAGAATTCAGCGTTCTGACTGACGGTCTGGGGGGGTTGAGTGGACCACTGCTGGGTTTTGCAGCACTTGAAGATTTATCTTTCAGAGAATTCCTCTTTGGCCCCACGGCATCTTTGCTTCTCACAGGTTTTTCCTTTGGGAGACCTGACTTGCTGCCGGAGTCATCCTTATCAGCAGAAAGCGAGTTCAGGCCCAAAACGGCATCACCACCAGCCGGAAGATCATTCCTAAAAGGGGCAATAGCACCACCGTCTTTGCTGTTCACTTTGTTGTTGCCCCCGAGCCTTGGATCATTTCCTTCTGGCAGATCAAACATCAAAGAACAGTCAGAAGTCTCAGATACACAGAACATTGGTCCATGGGCCTTATTTCCCAAAACACTACCATCTGAGGATGGGGGGCTATCACTGCCTGGTTCCAGGGCTTCAGGGGCATGACCTGCTACTTTGGCTGCATGGTCAGCTTTTGATTTTCTGAAGGCTGGTATAGGAGGAGCTACTATGCCAGGAGTGTATAAGCTTGAGTCACCCAGAGTCTCCAAACCTCTCACATCAGCCTCAAAATGAACTGCAGATAGGTCCTCCACATCATCTGGTTCATGGGGGTCAAGCTTCAGCAGCCCTGGAACATGTTCATCTTCTTCAAGGGACAAGTCCCAGGGGGCTGCATCTGTGGCTTTCGTACAAGGCACATCGAATCTATACTTGTCGTTGTCAGCACTCTCTTGGTCGCTGTAGAGATTAGCATGGGCAGTGCTATCGTCCTCAAGGCTTACCATGTGATCGGAATGAGATGGGGGCAACTGGAAGTAGCTGCACTCCACGCCTTCTTCCGGTGCCTGGTGCAAGTGCAAGTTGGTTAAACCAAGATCTCCAGGCTCTCTAGATTCAGTCCAGGCCACACTGGGTCTTGCTTGACCTGCATGCTCACGAGGAAGGCTGTTGGACTTGTTTGGATCCTCACTCTTTGAGGTCTCCAGGAAACTCAACAGCTCTCTGTCTGCAGTGACTCCCAGGGAATGCCGGGAACGCCTGGTGCTGACATTTCTGTAAGAAGGACTTTGCGGTCTCTGCTGCAAGAAGGGCAGAAATTCTTCAAGTCCTCTCTTTGTCAACATCCCAACATCATTTTCACTGCTGCTCCTGCCAAAAGCTCCAAGATCCCCGGCAACCCAGGATCGGCGTTTTAGCTCCAACTCCTTTAATCGCTGTTGCTGTTGAAGTTCCTGGGCCTCTCTTTCCTTGTTTTCCTGTTTAGAAAGAGAGAAGGGGCGGGGGAAAGGAATTCAAAAATTTTAAATTTAACATTTTTACATTTTTCATGTTCTTCCCTGTCATTTGAGTTTGGTTCTTGAGTACAAATTACTATGACAACAATTTTCTGCTTAGGTACCGGTTAAAGCAGGAAAACACTCCCTCCCCCAAAAGCATCTATTTAGGCCTGGCTGGTGAAGATGTTATGACATACTTGCTTTTCATGCTCAGGTTCATTATCCTGCAGCTTTCTTTGCAACTCAACTTAATATGAATATTGTTCTGAATCCTAGTTAAATGGTACTGCTTAAGTAAGCCTCCAATTAAAAAACAAAACAAAAACACCATAATGTAGCTCAGCCAGGGAAGGTGTAATAAAATTCTTGTCAGGTTAAACTTTCACATAGTATACTGAATACAGAAGGATAAATTCTTAGATATTTATTACTTCTACTCTCAAAGTGCTCTCTCAAATAAGAAGTTGTTGTTTATTTAAAGGGCAAAGGTGCCTATGACATGATGTTTCTTGCTCTTTCTTGAACAGGAAACTCTAAACCTTTGCTCATACATGAATGTATGCAACCTAAAAGCACTAAAACAAACTGAACATTTTTGTGGTTTTGGAACACTTACAAGTGGAGCATGTGAAGCTGTCTCATACCTGGTCAGACTGTGCGTCTTTCTAGACAAGGGATGCAGCTCCTTCCCCAGGCACACACTTCCATGGGAGAAGGAGATGTTTAAAATTCCCCACTGTGATCTCCTCCTTCCCTCCAGGTCAACTATTAGGAAGCAGCTGAGCAGTGGCAAATAGAGAGCTGCTCCTTTCAGAAATACTATTTTGAGGTACCAGCTCCCAACAGAATAGCAAGGAAAGCCTTTAGGAACCTCTGCTTCCTAAAGCTATAGTAGCTGAAGAGGGAGGCAACTGGAGCATTGCAACATCAGAAGAGACGGGGTATGTCCAATATCCTCCAAGGCTTGCAATACTCTGCCTACTTCCCACTTCAACTACTGGTTGAAGGGGTGGTTCCTAAGAGTGGCAATTTTTCAGTACCATTTGGACAATCACTGAGAAGAGGCCGCTGGACTGATCTAAATAGCATATGGGCAGCATACATCCTGCCACTTCCTCGCTTATTGTCTCATTTGAGGCTTCTTCCAGACAGTTGCTATTTTAAGGTCAGGTTCAATCACACACCAGAAAATTCAGGTTGCACAATTCAGGTTGATTGGGTGCTCTTGCACAGCAATCCCACTCCCTGCCCCCTCCCTAAAATATTACTTTTTGCTATAAGGACCTTGATGGGGAAATGCAAGAAAAGTGTGGGATAATGCTTGAAGTTGACATCCTCTAACCTTCCCACAATCAAATTCAGAATGAGTGCTCATTCTGTAGCCAATGCCTTCAAACCTCCCAGTAAACAAATTAGGATGAACAGTTAAGAAGCTCACTCTGGAAGTGACTTGAGTGGCAGTAGCTCTCCAGGTTTTCAGGGAGAGATCTTTCCTGTCACCATCTACCCTATTCTTTTTTTAAAAACTGGAAGCACTAGTCATTGAATGCGGGACCTTCTGCAAGCAACCTTCTACACTCCTTAACTCTCCTTTCGGAGCAACTATACTCTCTTCACCATATGAATGATATGCCCCCATCCAAGCTTCAGCAATTGATTAGTTTAGGGCTATGATTGCAAAACAGTATGTCCCCCATGTCAGGGGCTGCCAATCGGAACAGGGGAGGGAGGCATGGGAATACAGAGAGCCACCCACACTTCTGAGGAGCAGCTCCTCATCCAAAGGTGGGGAAAGCCACACCTCCAGTGGAGCAGAGGGGGAATGGGAAAGCTGAGCGAGGTGAGGGCTCAAAGATGCTACTGAGAGCCCAAGCGCCTCACCTAGCCCGGCCGGCCAGGAAACAGGCATGCCGTTTCCGTCGCCCAGTTATGCAGAGGGGTGAAACACAAGGAGGGAAGGCGGGATTTGGGGTGTCTAAGTTCTTATGCTGGGGGGGGCGGGAACTGGAAGGGGCCACTCCCGGAAATCTGCAAGTGATTGAGACGGACATGAACTTTTCTGGTCCTGCACTGTAAATAGTTGCACAAATAAAAACCTGCTAAAGACAGGTCAGAGACCTGCCTGGTTACTCGTGAGCAACCACCTCACTGCCTGACACCCCACTATGGTTAAATTCAATTTCTGAGCAAGCTCAGAATTTGCAAGGAAAGTCAAATTCAGTATAAGGTTTCTAGGCCATGTGACAATAGGTTTGAAAGCATGTGGGCATTGCCTGATGAACATTCTGAAGACAGGAATCCAGGTCAGTTCTTCAGTACCAAATATAACAACTACTACTACTTTATTTATACCCCACCCACCTGGCTGGGTTTCCCCAGCCACTCTGGGCAGCTACAGCCAAATATGTTTTGCTCACACAACTAGTACATATGTGCAAATTGACCCAACAGATAAAGATTTCCCCTGTTTTCTATGCAAATCAATAAATCAAGGAATAATGGTTAGGTTTGGGTTTAACCTCCTGAGCACCCTTGGATCTGTTGCAATACTGTTGCAGCCCGGGACTTCTGCCACAGGCGGGATTTAGGGGAGTGTGAACAGTCTGCCTGCAGTGGGTGTCAAGAATGAGAGGGTGCCACAAACAACAACAACGGGACAATGGAAGGCAAGAGGTGGGGGGCACCAAATTTTGGTGCCACACAGGATGCTGCTGAAATCTTAAAGCCCAAAGTCCACCACAGATTTTGATGATGGGGTTTGTTTAGGTGACTCCTGCCCAATGGGAGGTGTTCAATGCTAGTCCTACCCAGAGTAGACCAACTGAAGTTAATAAACATAGAATTGTAGAATCATGATTAACCTGGCTTCATTCATTTCAATGGGTGTACTCTGCGAAAGACTAACATTCAATTCCACCCCAGAGGCTTACCAAAAGCATACAAGAAGGACCATGGAGGAGTAGGGAATTGCAACCCAGGTTTCCTACTGCCATATGTTCCAAACTCTAATGGATACCCCCTCCCATTTACACTTCTCTCTCTCATGGATGCCCAGAGCTGAAACATAAATGGCACACACCACTCTCTTCATCCAGTTAGCAGCATTTT